>NW_024622743.1:0-3621 GCF_008729295.1 Plectropomus leopardus
GTTTTTGGCCGTTTTTTGCAACTTTCTATGCTATGGCGTGTGTCAGCACGCTATTTTAGATGTTTTTCAGCTGTTTTTCAGCTGTTTTTGGGACGTGTCATATTTTCACATTTTTGCCATACTATAGCCTTGCTCTTTGGGTCATTTTTTCAACATGCTATATATTGGTGTTTTTGGCCGTTTTTTTGCAACTTTCTATGCTATGGCGTGTGTCAGCAGACAATTTAAAGTGGTTTTCAGCTGTTTTCAGCTGTTTTTGTGACGTGTCCTATTCTGACATTTTTGCCATACTAAAACCTTGCTTTTTGGGTCATTTTTTCGACATGCTATATTACGTTCTTTTTGGCCATTTTTGCAACTTTGTTTGCTATGGCGTGTCTCAGCACGCTATTTTAGGGGGTTTTCAACAGTTTTCAGCTGTTTTTGGGACGTGTCATGTTTACACATTTTTGCCATACTATAGCCTTGCTTTTTGGGTCATTTTTTCGACATGCTATATTATGGTGATTTTGGCCGTTTTTGTAACTTTCTATGCTATGGCGTGTGTCAGCAGACTATTTAAAGTGGTTTTCAGCTGTTTTTCAGCTGTTTTTGGGATGTGTCATATTTACACATTTTTGCCTTACTATAGCCTTGCTTTTTGGGTCATTTATTTGACATGCTACATCAAGGTGCCTTTGGTCAATCTTGCAACTTTCTATGCAATGGTATGTCTCATCACGAAAAAGGCATTTAATTTTATTTTTGTATTTTTCCTTGTGAGCCTAAAACACTCTCTCACTCATTAAATTGACACTCATTCCCCAGAACTTTGAGAGCCCCTGATCTAAACCAGGGAAGACATTGTTGATTAAAAATATGGACAATGGTATACTTCTTTGTTTTGGAATAGTTCCAGAAATGCATTAACTTTCCAATTTTCATGAGCAATAAATCAGTCCGTAATTCATATGAATATAACCAGAATTCTCTCTATTTGTGTGTTTTTGTTGGTTGGTCCTGTTTCTGCTGCCCTCATCAGGAGGCTCATGGGGCCTCAGCTCTGCAGGCTCTTAAGTTCTGGTGTTGAAAAGATTCCTGACATAAGAATGACTGAACATGTTCTCCAACACAGGGCTTGATGAGAAAAGCAGACTCTTCCCCATATAAAATCTTCCTCTGCTTTTGGAAAGCCATGGATGTGGTGCATTGGCTTCCCAATATTCAATTTTTTACTCTATTTTCAATTTTCACTCACTGTGGATTATGGTGTTGCTGTTTGGGGGATTCTTTAGCTGCCTTGCTTTGTAAAATTAGTGGAAATGGCAGGTATAAAATCTAAAAATACTTTTTTTCTTTCAAACACATTACACATCCTCATCCAGTCAATAAGAGTACTTTAAATAACAGACTAGACAGAGGTTGATCTGGATTTTGATAGTGGTTAATAGTTGTTGAAAATCAGTGTCTACCATATCTCCTCATCCTCCCTGAAACTCCATTCTTTAGTCATTTCAGAGAATTGGTGATGTGTGTAATGAGAAGTGTGTAACAGTGAAACCTTATTGTGCAGAACTGCACAACAAGTTTTTCTAGTAATCCTTAGCCGTAGTGTTCATGTTCTGTTTTCACTTCGCTTTTCTGATTAAAAATACTTTGACAAATCTAAACATAACACTAGACTGGTGTTCAAAGCTTGGACAGTTTATCACTTGTTTTGAAATAACAGCCACCCTTTCTGTCTTACAGTAGCTCTGAGGTGCAGCTGTCCACCATGCCTAACATTCTGCCTTGGCGGGCCAAACCCCAGTGCACCACTGAAGTCCTTCCAGTTTCAAGGCAGGAATTCTCTCCATGTCTGGGGGGAAAAGTCCCCAATAATGTGACCTATATAGGAAGCCCCCAGTTTTCTTTCGCCTGCTCTTACCACACTCAAAGCATGCCCAGACCTCTGATCAAAAAACAGCAGCCGTATCAACACATTAGCAGCAGTCTCACTTAGCATAGCCAGCTCTGGGTGGGGTTTCTATGGCTGGCTGGACCCAGGATGTGAAACTGAGCAGTTAAGATGGATCTTTGGATCTGAACGGTGCCAGTTTGTGCTGTTGCTCTTGGATGTTGAGCTTTCCTCCAGTCATGTTGAGGGATGGGGCATGGTGAGCAACAGACATATGGCTGAGAGAAATCTCGTAAAGTTCAAAGGTCATGAGGGGTCAATCTAACCTCCTGACCTCTGGTTGATTTATTATTCCATGGGGTGATGTTGCTTTGCTCAGACTAAACAGGGAAGGGGTCAAAGGGCATACTGTATCTGTTGCTGCTGTTAAAGGCTGCATAGAAAACAGGTTGGGAAAAGGGGGATGCAGAGGGCCCTGAAAACGGAACCACAACTCCTGTGAGGTCATTTAAGATGAAGAAAGTCAAAAATCATTACTGCGTTTCCCAATAGGAAGTCATGAAAACTAAGCCAATACTTAAGCAATGAGAGGGCTAAACAGTGCAACATGGATAGCTGTGTGTCATGTCTTCTGTTACTAAAGCTTGGACTTCATGGGCCTGCTTCTATATCAAACTGCCTATACATGATAATCATACAAATCATGTAAATTCTTTTTTCATAAGCCAACAATAATTCTATAACACAGTTTTCAAGCAACTCCCTTTCAGTCCCTGTATGAGCTAGGATATATGTATATTTTTTTTAGCACTTCGCTCTAGTGGGATCGCAGGTATGTGTTTACTAGGTGTTTTATGATGCTTTTGAGCCAGACAAAGCCAATCAGAATAAACTGGAAAAGTCTATTATACGTTTGTAGACCAAAAATGGGAATGCCAAATATTCTATGGTAAAGAGGTGCGGTTGAGGGCAAGGAGCTGCAACAACTGTCCTCCAGACAACTGCTGGCCTCAGCTATTTAAGGACAACTCCTGACAGAGTGGCTGGCATCAGCTGCTGCTGACATTGTTTGTCACAATCTTGGGTGATGCAGTACACACATACATGCACATGCGCTCACACCTGTTGACCCATATCTGCTTTCATATAGCACTGCTGGGCCTCTACATGCCTGGGCCTCTCTTGACAGGTGGCCTCCAAACACCCCCATGGTGGGCAGGCATGGCCTCACAGCCTGACAGCTACCACCCACTCACCAGCCATGGCCGCCCAGCTGAGTCTGTTTGGCTGTTTTTTTTTTGTTGTTTTTTTTTTTTTTTTTTTTTACACACGTGCCTTCATTTTGTAGAAGAATTATTTGTCTCCTGGATCACCAGCCACACATGGCTTTGTTCACGTATTCACAACAAAGCTCCCCGGATATGTCTCCTTTCTGTGGGCTTAACATTCAGAATATTTAATGTCAAATTAAGATATCAACTCGCAAAAAACATGCATTTGTTTAAGGTAACAATTATTTGTTACTTGCACACAATTTTCACTTTTTCAGTGTTTCCCCTTGGGGTTTTTTATATGCAAACTAAAAATACGCCTGAAAACACTTTGTACTTTGTACACTTTGAAAGCATCACACAGCAGCAATTGTAACTCTGACTCACTCATATCACTCATATCTATGAGACGAGTGTTTCCAAAGACAAGCTGTAATCACAACCTTGATGTATTATTTGCTTAAAAAATTATAT
>NW_024622744.1:0-2886 GCF_008729295.1 Plectropomus leopardus
TGTGTGTGTGTGTGTGTGTGTGTGTGTGTGTGTGTGTGTGTGTGTCTCGCACTGTTGCATCATTGTTTCATGCACCACCTGCCACCACCACAGCACAGCTGAGAAGTGATCACACATTCAAGCCTATAAAAGGAGGGGAGGTCAGTAAATGTTGACATTTCTGCCTTCTGGTGAATTTTTATGCACCAATTTGTGCTTTTTCTACATCAATTCATGGCATATATGTCTTTAATTTTGTCCAAATAAAGTCCTCTGTTATTTTCTCGGGGGGGATAACAGATTAACACAGAAAATACAGACTTATTTTTTGGGACAGCAGCACATCCCTAGATTACATTGATTGTATTTTTTGTAAAGTTATGGCATGTGGCATAGAATAAACTCTGCTTTGGGACAGCCCTAAAAAATAAATGCCGGTTTGTCCACATTCTGCATTTAATGAAAGCTGTCCACAAACACAGATGAATAAAATATCATCTTCCTGTTGTGAATAGTAATATAACCAAATGGTCCATGCAGACAGGTAAACACAGGGCCACTGACACGGTCACTTTATTAAATGGGGTTACAGACTAACCTTGGCAGCGAGGAGCACAATCAATGTGCTAAATTGAATCGAGCACAGTTTCTCAGTCTCTAGTCGGCCCCAGTTGCCGCAGGACCTCCTTGTTTTCCAATCAGAGGCACTTATCAAGATCCCAAATCCTCCGATGTGAGATAACCGGTCAAATCAATTGGGCACGAGGACGTAATGCAGCAGGGGAAATATGAAATAAAGGCTGAAATCAGCATTTCAAAAAGAGAAGCAATCTGATTTAGAGCGATGACTCTGACCCGAATCCTGCAGAAAAGCACAAAGAGCCTCGACAAAATATTATTAGTGTGGAATATTTATCTAGCTGACTTGTTTCAGGGCTGCACTGGGGCATCACTGGCCATGCTGTGGCTGCAGGCATCTTTTAATAGGTAATCATTTCACTGCTGTCCATCACTTTACACTGGAGGGAGCTGCAGCCCCATTTCACTTTAAACTGGTGCTGGTAAGGCCAGTAGGCAATACAGAGGATGGATTTGTTTACAGCCGTAAGTCTACATCCTGCAGGCTTTCATCTTAAAAGGTGGTGATTTAGGGGCTCAGTGTTGTGTGGATTACACTGTGGTCCTGTCTGTCTGCTGGGGTGTTTCCTATCTGGGGCTTTGATGGTGGCAGCTCACAGTTCACAGGGAGAGAAATGAAGTTAGGCAGCAACGGCGGCTAAAAAAATCTATTGTTTGTGTGCAGAGGTGAGGTGGGAATTTCAGACAATTGGCAAAAGCATAAAACATCAGAAAGGAACTTTTTTGCGGTAGTTTAACTGTAAGATTAGTGGATGAATAGCAATGTCGAAAAAAGTGTATACAGTGAATGAGATTAGATTAAAGATGCACAAAAATGTCATTATCTGTGTGTGTTTGTGTTAGATAGAAGAACAGAAGTGGGCATGGTTTATACTGTCAGCCTCTCTCTCTCTCTCTATTTCTCTAATTATAGTTATATTATATGTTATTACTATATTATTATGTCTCTGAAATAAATCCTGAAATAAATACATTTAAATATGAGTCAATAATGTTCAATAAATAAACAGATTTCTTGTTGTTTGTTTGAAAAAGAAAAGAAAAAAAGGGCATTTTTCAAAGGACTACTTTGGGGATTTTTATTTGCCAATTAAAGCAGCATCTCGCTCCTACACCGGCAAAAAAAAAAAAAAAAACACTAATCAGTATCACATAATAACGTAATCAATTTATTGTCACACAGAATATTTTCCATTTTAATAAGACATATTCATGTTTTAACAAAATATCTTTTTACATTATTATGGCATAGAAACTTATCATGCTGTAATAAGAAACCTTTATTGTTATAACAAGTTATCATTTATCTGGTTATAGTGTGAGAAAATTAGAATTCAGAAACTCCATTGTAAGTGTTTATGTGCAGACAGGAAAACCGTGGTGTTTTTGGCTTGCCTCCTTTGGTTTGATGTCAGAGTGTGTGCGATTATCTCCACCTGTAACACACTGCACGCCTGAGTAGTGCGTGATGGCATCCTCGCCGAACTGCAGCGTGTCGCACGCTAGTGGTGTTCACACCGACAGTGTTGTTGCTGTGATGCTACTGCAGGGCTGCCTGCTGTATTACCACATTTATAAACACATATTCTGCAGATTTATGAGGTTGCGCTGCTCCTGCATTGTCAACAACTTGGTCCTGCAAATGTTTCACAATAAAATGCCTTATTTCGAACAACTGATGGGATTCTGCCAACAGAGACGACTTTTATTTTGAAATGGAAGCAGGGAAGTTTGAGTGCAACAGATGTATTTATATTTCCTTTCCTGTGACAGATAGACATTTAAACTGTTATAAAAGGTGGTATAGAGTCAATAAAATTATCAAAACACCATTTTCACTGTCTTATTCTGCCAACAGCCGCCTTTTCTCTAAATGTGCTGCGGCTGACACGCAGCTGAGACACACCTGACCAGCTCTGTGTGTAACTTCCCTTCAGTGCCATGCGCTATTGTTGCTGTTGTTGATGTTGTTGTTGTTGTTGTGTGTTTTCCTGTAGTGACTTCAGGCTTCTGATTGGCCAATGTGGCCTTACGGTGGAGGTTATTTTGCCAGCTGTTGCTTTGGCACGCGCTTGACATCGCTTGACAGCCTGCATTTGTGTTTTGATGTGGACGGAGACTTTTTTTTACATACCGTTGGTGTGGACGGGAATTTTTATGTCACCGGAGGAGGAAAATATGCTTTATTAAAAAAGACCCATGTACATGTGGACTTAGTCTTAATGTTCTGTCATCCTGCTGAGCACAGACTCTGAGGGGGCGCTCAGA
>NW_024622745.1:0-13432 GCF_008729295.1 Plectropomus leopardus
AGAGAAAAAAGAAAGATGGTACAAATAAGACAAATATGATGAGAAAATGAGTTTATGTAAAGTTTGTAGAGAGTGAAATTTGGGGGTATGAAACTTTTTCACTAAAAAAAGGTTGATATGTGCAGAGCAGTTAAACTCCTGCCGGAGGACCACGCTCAGCACACGTTATTATTGATGTCAAAAATAGATCAACCTACATGCACATTCACATCTAAATGTAGATTTTTTCTTTTTATAAAGTCCAAAAATAATGAGTCCTGTGTATCTACATATCCCCACACATCAAACAGAGACCTGCTCTGCCAGTCCAGCCGTCGTGCCTGGAGGTCGAGGCATGACAGGTTGACAGGTTGTCATGTGTGACGGCCGAATATCTCTGCTGCCAACGCTGCTGCGTGTGCCCCAGTGCACACACCTCTCCCAGACCCCCCCATCCAAACACACACACACACACACACACACACACACACACACACACACAAACACCCCACCCCCACCCCTGCCTCCTAATAGCCTGCTGGCCTGGAGCTGTTGGTGCACCAAGTTGGACTTGGTTGCCCGGTCGCCTGCTAAAGTGTCAGGATTTGACTTCTGTCCAGCTAAATGTCGACTCTGTTTAGATCGACTGTTTGTTAGGAAGTGGCTTCAGAATAAACAAACAAAATATGAGCTGCTCTTTATTTGAAATAATAAAAAGGTTCATTATATAAAATTTGATGTGAAACAATATGGATTTAAAATGTAGCCATATAGCTTCTACAGCTACAGATCAAGCTCTGTGGTTTTAAAAATTAGTAAATGCACTCCTAACAGTGAGCGTTTATGTGGTTTTCAGTTTCTTATGTCCTGTTAAACATAAATTCAACATTTAATATCAGTTAAATCCACTATAACTTAATAAAATAGGGCAGGGTAACTGTAAACTGAATTGCTTTTCGGAGATCAATAAAGTCCTCTGATTCTGATTCTGATTCTGATTCTGATAAAATAATCACGAATATCGGCATTTTAAGTGTTTTAATTTTGGATAGTAACTTAACATCTCAAAGATTTTTTAAATGATTTAGTTTAACAATCGGTCTTTTCTAAAATATATATACTATATATATTTCTAGAATTTATTGATTAATTTGTAAATTAAGTCATTAAGACCCTACAACAGACACACTAAGAAATATAATTGCAAAAAACAAAATTCTGCTAAAATTGTTTTTCACACCACATTTGAAAACTTTAAATGTTTTTTTAAATTTTTTAATTTTTTTTCAGATGACCCATTCAGGCAGCAGATATGTAAGTAAACTAGCTACATGATCTAAAGATAGCCAGCAATAATATTCCTTTGAGAAAATGGAGCTAGATAATTCTTTTGCATTTTTGCCTAGAAAATGACTTCATCATCAAAATAATTTACAGATTCTCTGGCAGTAAACTAATTGATTAATCAACTTATCATTTCAGCTCGATACTGATTTATTCTGGAAATGAACATGTTAAATTTAGAGAATATATTCTGAAAATGAACAATTTGGGATTACAGTGGGCCACATGCTAAAGCTGCATTAAAAAAAAAATGGCTGGAGATTTGAAAGCAAACATGTTTCGTGGCGTTCCACCTAAAGGACTTGACGTGGTTGTCCCCCTGAATATAAGAGGAGATGTGAAAGTGTTGCTGGCTCGCCATCCCTCTGTCTGTCACTGATGGCTCATTTGCTTGTTGTCGTCATTGGAGCTGTGAGGTCAGGAGGTCAAGCAAACATGAGGAGGCTGCCAAGAAATAACGCACGGCCGGAAGAAAAAAGAGAGAGAGCCCCACAGGACATAATTAGTGTGAAATTTTCCTCTTTCATTTTCTGTCACAATGTAAAAGGTGTGATGGTTTTTTACTTAGAATTTTTGTCTTTATAATTCCTCTTCCAGATTTGTGTCAAGCTTGTTTATAATATTGCAAGCCACTTAAAAAAGAAGGTACAGGAAAGTGTATACCAAAGCCATGTTTGGATCAGGAAAGCCCTACTAAGTTTCAACATTGTGAAAATCATCCTAATGTACACGGATCTGCAAAAACAAGTAAAAACGCTGTAATATGCATGCCAGGCCAGTAGTTGGTGGTAAAAAACACCTTTATGCTCCTGCACATAAAGGTGTTCTTCTACAGAGCAGTGAGTGTAAACAAAGAAGAAGATGATGGCAAACGCATGCATGAGAGCGGAAAGCTTTGTCTGGACGTGCGGTGAAATGAGACTGTTACTTTGAGTGATGCTGGATTATAAAGCATCTAGGCTATTTGTCACAGGATCTGTGCATTGCCAGTTTACGCTATGACAGAAGAGGTGGCTTTTTCAAGAAATTACACTCTGGACCCCCGGTTTCAAAAGTCTGCGTTTTCAGGCATCCAGAACGCCTTTGTCATGTGAACGAAAGGCCAAACCACAAGAAAAGTTTAATGTTTCATGCAAGAATCGTTGCCGTGTAAACGGCCCCATAGAAACTCAGGCCACTGATTGTTAGGGGTGGGAAAAAATGGTTCCACTCAAGTTTCATGTTTTTGTTTTTGTTTAATTTACAGTTTTTCAGTCAATTGCTTTGATGACTGAATCAGTGTAATTAAAGCAGTTGTCGATGGTAATCTGGTAGTCTAACAGTAATGTGACATAATATACGTTAAAGAGCCAAGGCAAGAAGGTATACAATGGCAGACGGTGCGAGGACAGGCACCTTTAGCTGCTCAAATACCAACTCAAATTCAGCCAGCACAGTGTAAACTCCCGGCTGGATGAGCAAACATTTCTGTTGCTGCCTTTACACAGATTTGCCCCAGCCGACTGTGATTCCCACACTGGGGTTCTGAATTCAAGTTCCTGCTGTTATTCATTTTCTGGGTGGGCCTTTTGTTTTAGGTGGGTAAAATATGTTTTGTTGCTGACTGCAATCCACAGCAGTACAAACTCCACCCTGCTTCTCCAAACTGGGGGATAGCGGACTGACATCTACTGTATGTAATACACTGTCTATGGACCCCATAAAAACACACTTCAAAAATATTGAACTATCCCTTCAAAAGTTAACAATAAATTGTGATATTGAATAACAATCCCTTAAAATCACAAAATATATAAAATCAGAACCCAAGAATCCTGATAGTGTATCAGGCCGGCCCTACTAATTATCATAAACAATCATATACAAAAAAATAGCCACCACTGTGACAAAAAAAATCATTCAGGGTTATTCATTTTTACATCACTAGTATAAAGTACACCAGTTTGTTATGATGGTGTTTCAGGCTACATTCATGCTTTTATTAGTCTGCTCTCAATTTTTCAGAAATGAAAACGGGCACCTCTTCTTATCATTTTGGTCACTCCTGTAACTTTAATACCATTATTTTAGTGTTAAATTGTTTTTTATTTTTATTTATTTTTATTTATTGTTTAATTATTTTAGTTCACGCACTCAAACGCAGTTATCTCGTCCTCAGCTGCATGATTTTCAGCAGCCTGCAGAGGCCCACAGGTGGCTGTGACACACTGACACTGTCTGCTCAAATACCCATGAAAACCGAGACGAGCCTTGCCGAGATGATGCTAAGCAAATTGGTCCTCCTCAAAATCTAACAAGCACTCACGAGGCAGTGCAGCAAATACACTCCCCCCACCAGCACCACACACACACGCACACGCGTGCACACACACAGGCACAAGGAGAGAGTTTCTCACTGTCTGCTGAAATGACATGTCAAAAGGGGGGAGAGTGTCATGTCTCCTGCTTCTCATCATGCTGTCATGGCCACCAGTCCAACGCTTCTTCTGTCACATGCACTCTGCTCACACTCCACCCAGACCCAACCATGTCACAAACAATAAACACATCACATACACAAACACACACACACACACACACACACACACACACACACACACACACACAGGCACACACATACCTTCTTGAGAAGCTGTAATTGCTACGTGTGTATTGAAATAGTAAAAAATAGGATGTAACACTGCTAATACAGACAATGCCTAACCTTTGTATCTGTAATTTTACATGATATTGTGCAAGCTTGCCATACAAATACATTATTTTTAATAGACTAGTGTCTCTGACAGAGAGTTAACAGTTGGGTGTGTGTTTGTTTCTGTATATGTGTGTGTGTGTGTCTATGGCAGTCTTTAATTGTTGTAATGTATGTGAAGATGTAATAGAGAGCGTGCCTCAACATATAATAAAGTACAGATTTTAACTGGTCTTGATCACTATACTCAATAACAACCTTAACGAAACACAGCTATCGCTCTTGTTTGTGTTTTTTTGTTTGGGGGGTGGGGGTGCGGACATGTCTATGTTTTCATGCTGTTATGTTAATTAGGCGAGTTTCTGTGAATTGCGAAGAAGAAGAAGAAGAAAAACCTCCCCTTGATAACAAAAATGATGCTATGGCTATGTGCTTGTAAGTAGGAACTGGCTTCCTCATGATGCAGCAGGAGCTACAAGAGGTGTTATTGCATCACATAACAACATCAACATCACAATTCCTCTTGCTCCATAGCACACCTACATCACCTTGGATTGGAAATAATGGTGTGGTGGCTGCAATAGAAATAAAGCTGATTGACTAATGTTCTGAACATCCATCAACATGCTTCTCCAGAGGAAAAGTTGCAGAACATCACTCAATGGAAACGCAATTATCTCACAATTGTGTTTTATCAACACAAATCTATAATGGAAAATGGACTACACTTCAAATAAGGACAACTCTGGCTATATGCAGACTCAAAAATAAAGCATTTTTATTGTATCATTTTATATATCATACATTTTCCAAAATTACAGACCCACAATAGTGCACCTTGAAATAGTTAGGCCTACATTTCAAATTCATGAGGTGAACACATTTGTAAACTCACCAACACACTGCTGAGACCTGGCTCTGGAGCTCTTTAATCTTTTTCTTGTGTCCTACAACGGTTTGTTGTGTTCTTAGAACCTGAGGAGATTCGGAGAGGCATTAATAACATGTGAACCTACATGTAAATGAAGCATTGATATCCAAAAATATTCACCGTATGTTTTGAAAGTTTCAGTTGGTTGGTGTACTTGATTCCCCAGTACTGAGAGACAGGCTGTCTGGAGAGACTGCAAAAGCTTTCATTACTTGTCCCTGCTGTTGTCTTTAGGCCTGATGGTATCGGCACAGTGACCGTGGAAGAGAAAGAACGCTTTGAGGAGATCAAGGAGAGACTACGGGTGCTACTGGAGAACCAGATTACACACTTTAGGTAGGAACCCTGTGCAGCAACGATGCACCAATCTCATTCCAAACTGGACTGCCAAGAGTTCACATGACAGTCAGACCTGTCTCTTCCATAGGTACTGCTTTCCTTTTGGACGGCCAGAGGGAGCACTAAAAGCAACTCTGTCCTTGCTTGAAAGAGTAAGTCATTCTTCTCATTCTTTTCTGCCGGAAAAATATGTGTAATTTTTTAACCCATTAATTTAGCTTTCCATCATGAAATAAACAGCTCAGAGACAGCTGATTTCTGTGCAGCCAATATGTTCTCGCTCCCAACTCTTTTCAGCTTGATGAGTGGCCAAAGGCTTCAAACTGGCAGTCTGTGCTCGCTACATGCATAGCATCATTTTTAAAACTGACTTTCCTTTTTAGGTTCTGATGAAAGATATTGTTACCCCTGTTCCACAAGAGGAAGTCAAGACTGTGATCCGTAAGTGTCTGGAGCAGGCGGCTCTGGTCAACTACCAACGCCTGTCAGAGTACGCCAAACTGGAAGGTAGGGTCCCCCTCCATCACTACTGCATTGTTGTGCATGACATTTTAGAAAAATTCAAAATGTTCACTAAGGGTTAAGAAAACTAATCAAATTACAGGTGAGAACATTTAGTGATTTGGGATTGACTTCTATAAGTTACAACCAGGGATGTCAGCGGATAACTTTTAATCACTGAACCGCTAAGAACATTTTTCAACGGATGTCGGTCTAAAGACTAATTTTGCTACTCTTCAAGTTAGTAGTAATACTAACTATACTGTAACATATGAAAAAAAACAAACTAATAAGACCTTAATGCTACATTGATTAATTAGCCTTGATTGCTCTGTACTGACCACCAGAGGTTCAGCAGGGACCTAGCTAGCAGTTGCACTTATTTGGCGATTACTTCCGGTAACAGTGTCCTGACCAGATGCTGGCAGAAAAACTTTGTTGTGGAAACATTGTACCCACGTCCCCAAGTCTTCCCCAAGATTGCTCTGGTGAGTAAGCTGGTCAACTATGAGCTGCAAAGCCACATTAGCAATGTAAACTGCGTAGCTCTACTCTACAACTACTAGCTCTGTTAACTGTGTTACCTCTGTTGGAACTGTTAGAGGTAACAGCATGACTAGTGGTGCTAACATACATGAGTTTACAATGCTAAAGGGGTTTGCAGCTCAAAATCAAAACACTTACTCATCAGAGCAGCTTGGGGAGAGAACGGAGGATGGGTAGAGTCAGGTCGTACACAGTGCAGAGTGGCCAAGATAACCAATGAAGAAGAGCGTGGTTAGTGAGAATATTATGGAGGGGAAAAACTCTACTAAACTCTGTTTTTTTAATATTATTTTTACAATTTAACTGTGAAAATTATTTTACAGATAATAAGAGTAAACAAAGAGTTTTTTAAAAAAAACATTTCAGCATTTTTTTGATTTACATATGTAAATCAAAAAAATGCTGAAATGTTTTTTTTAAAAAACTCTTTGTTTACTCTTATTATCTGTAAAATAATTTTCACAGTTAAATTGTAAAAATAATATTAAAAAAACAGAGTTTAGTAGAGTTTTTCCCCTCCATAATATTCTCACTAACCACGCTCTTCTTCATTGGTTATCTTGGCCACTCTGCACTGTGTACGACCTGACTCTACCCATCCTCCGTTCTCTCCCCAAGCTGCTCTGATGAGTAAGTGTTTTGATTTTGAGCTGCAAACCCCTTTAGCATTGTAAACTCATGTATGTTAGCACCACTAGTCATGCTGTTACCTCTAACAGTTCCAACAGAGGTAACACAGTTAACAGAGCTAGTAGTTGTAGAGTAGAGCTACGCAGTTTACATTGCTAATGTGGCTTTGCAGCTCATAGTTGACCAGCTTACTCACCAGAGCAATCTTGGGGAAGACTTGGGGACGTGGGTACAATGTTTCCACAACAAAGTTTTTCTGCCAGCATCTGGTCAGGACACTGTTACCGGAAGTAATCGCCAAATAAGTGCAACTGCTAGCTAGGTCCCTGCTGAACCTCTGGTGGTCAGTACAGAGCAATCAAGGCTAATTAATCAATGTAGCATTAAGGTCTTATTAGTTTGTTTTTTTTCATATGTTACAGTATAGTTAGTATTACTACTAACTTGAAGAGTAGCAAAATTAGTCTTTAGACCGACATCCGTTGAAAAATGTTCTTAGCGGTTCAGTGATTAAAAGTTATCCGCTGACATCCCTGGTTGTAACTTATAGAAGTCAATCCCAAATCACTAAATGTTCTCACCTGTAATTTGATTAGTTTTCTTAACCCTTAGTGAACATTTTGAATTTTTCTAAAATGTCATGCACAACAATGCAGTAGTGATGGAGGGGGACCCTACCTTCCAGTTTGGCGTACTCTGACAGGCGTTGGTAGTTGACCAGAGCCGCCTGCTCCAGACACTTACGGATCACAGTCTTGACTTCCTCTTGTGGAACAGGGGTAACAATATCTTTCATCAGAACCTAAAAAGGAAAGTCAGTTTTAAAAATGATGCTATGCATGTAGCGAGCACAGACTGCCAGTTTGAAGCCTTTGGCCACTCATCAAGCTGAAAAGAGTTGGGAGCGAGAACATATTGGCTGCACAGAAATCAGCTGTCTCTGAGCTGTTTATTTCATGATGGAAAGCTAAATTAATGGGTTAAAAAATTACACATATTTTTCCGGCAGAAAAGAATGAGAAGAATGACTTACTCTTTCAAGCAAGGACAGAGTTGCTTTTAGTGCTCCCTCTGGCCGTCCAAAAGGAAAGCAGTACCTATGGAAGAGACAGGTCTGACTGTCATGTGAACTCTTGGCAGTCCAGTTTGGAATGAGATTGGTGCATCGTTGCTGCACAGGGTTCCTACCTAAAGTGTGTAATCTGGTTCTCCAGTAGCACCCGTAGTCTCTCCTTGATCTCCTCAAAGCGTTCTTTCTCTTCCACGGTCACTGTGCCGATACCATCAGGCCTAAAGACAACAGCAGGGACAAGTAATGAAAGCTTTTGCAGTCTCTCCAGACAGCCTGTCTCTCAGTACTGGGGAATCAAGTACACCAACCAACTGAAACTTTCAAAACATACGGTGAATATTTTTGGATATCAATGCTTCATTTACATGTAGGTTCACATGTTATTAATGCCTCTCCGAATCTCCTCAGGTTCTAAGAACACAACAAACCGTTGTAGGACACAAGAAAAAGATTAAAGAGCTCCAGAGCCAGGTCTCAGCAGTGTGTTGGTGAGTTTACAAATGTGTTCACCTCATGAATTTGAAATGTAGGCCTAACTATTTCAAGGTGCACTATTGTGGGTCTGTAATTTTGGAAAATGTATGATATATAAAATGATACAATAAAAATGCTTTATTTTTGAGTCTGCATATAGCCAGAGTTGTCCTTATTTGAAGTGTAGTCCATTTTCCATTATAGATTTGTGTTGATAAAACACAATTGTGAGATAATTGCGTTTCCATTGAGTGATGTTCTGCAACTTTTCCTCTGGAGAAGCATGTTGATGGATGTTCAGAACATTAGTCAATCAGCTTTATTTCTATTGCAGCCACCACACCATTATTTCCAATCCAAGGTGATGTAGGTGTGCTATGGAGCAAGAGGAATTGTGATGTTGATGTTGTTATGTGATGCAATAACACCTCTTGTAGCTCCTGCTGCATCATGAGGAAGCCAGTTCCTACTTACAAGCACATAGCCATAGCATCATTTTTGTTATCAAGGGGAGGTTTTTCTTCTTCTTCTTCTTCGCAATTCACAGAAACTCGCCTAATTAACATAACAGCATGAAAACATAGACATGTCCGCACCCCCACCCCCCAAACAAAAAAACACAAACAAGAGCGATAGCTGTGTTTCGTTAAGGTTGTTATTGAGTATAGTGATCAAGACCAGTTAAAATCTGTACTTTATTATATGTTGAGGCACGCTCTCTATTACATCTTCACATACATTACAACAATTAAAGACTGCCATAGACACACACACACACATATACAGAAACAAACACACACCCAACTGTTAACTCTCTGTCAGAGACACTAGTCTATTAAAAATAATGTATTTGTATGGCAAGCTTGCACAATATCATGTAAAATTACAGATACAAAGGTTAGGCATTGTCTGTATTAGCAGTGTTACATCCTATTTTTTACTATTTCAATACACACGTAGCAATTACAGCTTCTCAAGAAGGTATGTGTGTGCCTGTGTGTGTGTGTGTGTGTGTGTGTGTGTGTGTGTGTGTGTGTGTGTTTGTGTATGTGATGTGTTTATTGTTTGTGACATGGTTGGGTCTGGGTGGAGTGTGAGCAGAGTGCATGTGACAGAAGAAGCGTTGGACTGGTGGCCATGACAGCATGATGAGAAGCAGGAGACATGACACTCTCCCCCCTTTTGACATGTCATTTCAGCAGACAGTGAGAAACTCTCTCCTTGTGCCTGTGTGTGTGCACGCGTGTGCGTGTGTGTGTGGTGCTGGTGGGGGGAGTGTATTTGCTGCACTGCCTCGTGAGTGCTTGTTAGATTTTGAGGAGGACCAATTTGCTTAGCATCATCTCGGCAAGGCTCGTCTCGGTTTTCATGGGTATTTGAGCAGACAGTGTCAGTGTGTCACAGCCACCTGTGGGCCTCTGCAGGCTGCTGAAAATCATGCAGCTGAGGACGAGATAACTGCGTTTGAGTGCGTGAACTAAAATAATTAAACAATAAATAAAAATAAATAAAAATAAAAAACAATTTAACACTAAAATAATGGTATTAAAGTTACAGGAGTGACCAAAATGATAAGAAGAGGTGCCCGTTTTCATTTCTGAAAAATTGAGAGCAGACTAATAAAAGCATGAATGTAGCCTGAAACACCATCATAACAAACTGGTGTACTTTATACTAGTGATGTAAAAATGAATAACCCTGAATGATTTTTTTTGTCACAGTGGTGGCTATTTTTTTGTATATGATTGTTTATGATAATTAGTAGGGCCGGCCTGATACACTATCAGGATTCTTGGGTTCTGATTTTATATATTTTGTGATTTTAAGGGATTGTTATTCAATATCACAATTTATTGTTAACTTTTGAAGGGATAGTTCAATATTTTTGAAGTGTGTTTTTATGGGGTCCATAGACAGTGTATTACATACAGTAGATGTCAGTCCGCTATCCCCCAGTTTGGAGAAGCAGGGTGGAGTTTGTACTGCTGTGGATTGCAGTCAGCAACAAAACATATTTTACCCACCTAAAACAAAAGGCCCACCCAGAAAATGAATAACAGCAGGAACTTGAATTCAGAACCCCAGTGTGGGAATCACAGTCGGCTGGGGCAAATCTGTGTAAAGGCAGCAACAGAAATGTTTGCTCATCCAGCCGGGAGTTTACACTGTGCTGGCTGAATTTGAGTTGGTATTTGAGCAGCTAAAGGTGCCTGTCCTCGCACCGTCTGCCATTGTATACCTTCTTGCCTTGGCTCTTTAACGTATATTATGTCACATTACTGTTAGACTACCAGATTACCATCGACAACTGCTTTAATTACACTGATTCAGTCATCAAAGCAATTGACTGAAAAACTGTAAATTAAACAAAAACAAAAACATGAAACTTGAGTGGAACCATTTTTTCCCACCCCTAACAATCAGTGGCCTGAGTTTCTATGGGGCCGTTTACACGGCAACGATTCTTGCATGAAACATTAAACTTTTCTTGTGGTTTGGCCTTTCGTTCACATGACAAAGGCGTTCTGGATGCCTGAAAACGCAGACTTTTGAAACCGGGGGTCCAGAGTGTAATTTCTTGAAAAAGCCACCTCTTCTGTCATAGCGTAAACTGGCAATGCACAGATCCTGTGACAAATAGCCTAGATGCTTTATAATCCAGCATCACTCAAAGTAACAGTCTCATTTCACCGCACGTCCAGACAAAGCTTTCCGCTCTCATGCATGCGTTTGCCATCATCTTCTTCTTTGTTTACACTCACTGCTCTGTAGAAGAACACCTTTATGTGCAGGAGCATAAAGGTGTTTTTTACCACCAACTACTGGCCTGGCATGCATATTACAGCGTTTTTACTTGTTTTTGCAGATCCGTGTACATTAGGATGATTTTCACAATGTTGAAACTTAGTAGGGCTTTCCTGATCCAAACATGGCTTTGGTATACACTTTCCTGTACCTTCTTTTTTAAGTGGCTTGCAATATTATAAACAAGCTTGACACAAATCTGGAAGAGGAATTATAAAGACAAAAATTCTAAGTAAAAAACCATCACACCTTTTACATTGTGACAGAAAATGAAAGAGGAAAATTTCACACTAATTATGTCCTGTGGGGCTCTCTCTCTTTTTTCTTCCGGCCGTGCGTTATTTCTTGGCAGCCTCCTCATGTTTGCTTGACCTCCTGACCTCACAGCTCCAATGACGACAACAAGCAAATGAGCCATCAGTGACAGACAGAGGGATGGCGAGCCAGCAACACTTTCACATCTCCTCTTATATTCAGGGGGACAACCACGTCAAGTCCTTTAGGTGGAACGCCACGAAACATGTTTGCTTTCAAATCTCCAGCCATTTTTTTTTTAATGCAGCTTTAGCATGTGGCCCACTGTAATCCCAAATTGTTCATTTTCAGAATATATTCTCTAAATTTAACATGTTCATTTCCAGAATAAATCAGTATCGAGCTGAAATGATAAGTTGATTAATCAATTAGTTTACTGCCAGAGAATCTGTAAATTATTTTGATGATGAAGTCATTTTCTAGGCAAAAATGCAAAAGAATTATCTAGCTCCATTTTCTCAAAGGAATATTATTGCTGGCTATCTTTAGATCATGTAGCTAGTTTACTTACATATCTGCTGCCTGAATGGGTCATCTGAAAAAAAATTAAAAAATTTAAAAAAACATTTAAAGTTTTCAAATGTGGTGTGAAAAACAATTTTAGCAGAATTTTGTTTTTTGCAATTATATTTCTTAGTGTGTCTGTTGTAGGGTCTTAATGACTTAATTTACAAATTAATCAATAAATTCTAGAAATATATATAGTATATATATTTTAGAAAAGACCGATTGTTAAACTAAATCATTTAAAAAATCTTTGAGATGTTAAGTTACTATCCAAAATTAAAACACTTAAAATGCCGATATTCGTGATTATTTTATCAGAATCAGAATCAGAATCAGAATCAGAGGACTTTATTGATCTCCGAAAAGCAATTCAGTTTACAGTTACCCTGCCCTATTTTATTAAGTTATAGTGGATTTAACTGATATTAAATGTTGAATTTATGTTTAACAGGACATAAGAAACTGAAAACCACATAAACGCTCACTGTTAGGAGTGCATTTACTAATTTTTAAAACCACAGAGCTTGATCTGTAGCTGTAGAAGCTATATGGCTACATTTTAAATCCATATTGTTTCACATCAAATTTTATATAATGAACCTTTTTATTATTTCAAATAAAGAGCAGCTCATATTTTGTTTGTTTATTCTGAAGCCACTTCCTAACAAACAGTCGATCTAAACAGAGTCGACATTTAGCTGGACAGAAGTCAAATCCTGACACTTTAGCAGGCGACCGGGCAACCAAGTCCAACTTGGTGCACCAACAGCTCCAGGCCAGCAGGCTATTAGGAGGCAGGGGTGGGGGTGGGGTGTTTGTGTGTGTGTGTGTGTGTGTGTGTGTGTGTGTGTGTGTGTGTTTGGATGGGGGGGTCTGGGAGAGGTGTGTGCACTGGGGCACACGCAGCAGCGTTGGCAGCAGAGATATTCGGCCGTCACACATGACAACCTGTCAACCTGTCATGCCTCGACCTCCAGGCACGACGGCTGGACTGGCAGAGCAGGTCTCTGTTTGATGTGTGGGGATATGTAGATACACAGGACTCATTATTTTTGGACTTTATAAAAAGAAAAAATCTACATTTAGATGTGAATGTGCATGTAGGTTGATCTATTTTTGACATCAATAATAACGTGTGCTGAGCGTGGTCCTCCGGCAGGAGTTTAACTGCTCTGCACATATCAACCTTTTTTTAGTGAAAAAGTTTCATACCCCCAAATTTCACTCTCTACAAACTTTACATAAACTCATTTTCTCATCATATTTGTCTTATTTGTACCATCTTTCTTTTTTCTCT
>NW_024622746.1:0-1421 GCF_008729295.1 Plectropomus leopardus
AAAAGGCAAGGCTATAGTATGGCAAAAATGTCAAATTAAGACATGTCCCAAAAAATGCTGAAAACCACATTAAACCACATCAAATAGTCTACTGACATACGCAATAGCGTAGAAACTTCAAATGACATCATATTATTGCATGTCCAAATAAATGACTAATATGTTTAACAAGTTCATGAATCAGTAGCAGTAGCCTTTTCAGCAACCACATACAGGAAACCAGTTGCGGAGGGTTCAAACTTCCCCCAGAACCGAAGGAGGAAACTTCTACGCAAACATGACACCCCATGCAGGAGGAGGAAGTTTGTGCTGGAACAAGCCACCCGAAGGCCAGCCAATGAGGAGAGATGGAGAGCGGAGAGAGTGATGACGCAATGGATCTCCAGAAAAAGAGTAAAAACAGATAACTGTGTTTGCGTTTTGTGCTTTTGCCTTATCTTGCTAAGACTGTTTGTTAGATGGTATATGTAACTCTTGTAAATGGAACTGAGTTAACTGTTGGTTGTGATTTGCCTTTTTCACATATTTTTCTTTGAATAAAGCCTGCCCTGAGCAGTTTTAATCTTTTTCTACCATCCCTGGGTGTTTGCCTTCTCATATTTCAAAGATTATGTTGGGTGAATAAAAGACAAAAATAGAATAAAAAAAAAAAAAACGGGATGCTGGACAAAGCACAAATTCAGTTTGCTACATGGCATTGACCGAACACAAGTCAGTAATAACTCACAAAAAAACGAGGGAGGTAAGAACCAGAGATACTTAAATATCATGTTGAAAAATTGACCGAAAACATCATTGTGTAGTATAGCAAAGAATGGCAACATTTGACATGTCCCAAAAACACATGGAAACCACCTAGAGAAGCCTGCCCAGTCACAACTTAGCATATCCGAAAAGGCAAGGCAAGGCTATAGTATGGCAAAAATGTCAAAATATGACATGTGCCAAAAACTGCTGAAAACCACATTAAACCACACCAAATGGCCTGTGGAGAAACGCTGTAGCAAAGACAATTGCAAAAAAAGCCAAAAAAGACATTATTTGGCATGTTGAAAAAATGACCAAAAAGGCAAGGCTATAGTATGGCAAAAATGTCAAAATAGGACATGTCCCAAAAACTGATGAAAACCACATTAAACCACACCAAATGGCCTGTAGAGAAACACCATAGCAAAGAAAGTTGCAAAAAAAGCCAAAAAAAGACATTATTTGGCATGTTGAAAAAATGACCAAAAAGGCAAGGCTATAGTATGGCAAAAATGTCAAAATATGACATGTCCCAAAAAATGTTGAAAACCACATTAAACCACACCAAATAACATGTAGAGAAACACCATAGCAAAGAAAGTTGCAAAAACAGCCAAAAAAGACATTATTTGGCATGTTGAAAAAATGACCAAAACGGCAAGGCTATAGTATGG
>NW_024622747.1:0-1394 GCF_008729295.1 Plectropomus leopardus
GTGTGTGTGTGTGTGTGTGTGTGTGTGTGTGTGTGTGTGTGTGTGGTCAGAGACGTCCGTCCTCCGGGGGGGGGTGACAGCAGCGTACTGAGAGGAGGAGAGAGATGGGAGAGGGATGTATGTTGGTAACCATGGCAACAACGAGGGCCCAATGTGTGCTTAAATAAATTCATAGTGAGTGGTTAATTAGCCCACAGGCGAGCTCCGCACAGCAGGGCCGTCTGCTCCCACACTGTTAAACACGCACACACACACACACGCACGCACACGCACACGCGCACACACACGCACACGCACGCACATGCACACGCGCGCACACACACACACACACGCATACGCACGCACAGATAAACAAAGTATTGAGAGTCGGACAGTGAAGTTACGTGCAGATGCCCTGATGGTTCATCGATACCTCTGAGGTAAAAAACTTCACTCCTCCAAACATTCCTCCTCCTCTCGCTCCATTTCTCCTCCTCATTCTTCCTCTATAGTTTCTCCTCTTCTCATCCTTTCTCCTCTCATCCTTCCTTCATTTCTCTCCTACACTGATTTCTTTCTTTCATTTTCTCTCTCCATCTCCTCTTCCTCCCCCACTCCTTTTTTAATAATTAACCTCCTCCTCTCATTACCTCATCTCCTCCTCTCCTCCGTTCACACCTCCTTTTGTGTTTTCTTTCTTCTCTCTTTATCTCTCCTATCTCCTCATCTTCTCGCTTTATCTCCCGTCTCCCCTCCTCCAACATCCTCATTCTTTTTCTACAGTTTCTCCTCTCGTCTCATCCCGCCTCCTCTCATCCTCAACTTCTCCCTTTCACTTCTCTCCTTCATTATCTCCTTTTATGTTTTCTTTTCTTTTCTCTGCTTATATCTCCTATCTCCTCATCTTCTCACCTTATTTCCTGTCTCCACTCCAACATTTCTCCTCCTCACTCTTCCTTTACAGTTTCTCCTCTCACCTCCACCTTCTCCATCCATTTCTCTCCTACATGTTTTCTTTTTTTCCCATCTGTTTATCTCCACTGCTTCTTCCTAGCCCACTCCTCTTTTATAACTTATTTACTCCAATTCCTCACCTTCTCCTTCTACATCTTTGAATGTTTTTTTACTCTTTTCTCCTTATTCACCCTTCTTATCTCCTCTCCTCCGTTATTCTCCTCTCACATCTCATCCCGTCTCCTCCTTCTCCTTTCCACTTCTCTCCTATATCGTCATCTTTCCTTTTTGTCTCAATCTTCTCCTCTCTCCACATCTCTACCTCTGCCACTCCTCTTCTGTAACTTCTTATCTCCTCCTGTCACGTCTCCTTTCATATTTTTCTCTCCTTTCTCATTATCCAGCCCCCTCATCACTCCTCCTATCTCCTCATCTCCTCACCTAATCTCCTGTCTCCCCTC
>NW_024622748.1:0-1709 GCF_008729295.1 Plectropomus leopardus
GTGTGTGTGTGTGTGTGTGTGTGTGTGTGTGTGTGTGTGTGTTTTCCCAGTGAGACCAGCAGGTGTCAGACTGGTTCACTGCACAGTGTCTCACAGCAGAAGAAGCAGAGCAGTAGAGGACACACAGAGAGACGGACAGAGGGACAGAAGGACAACAAGGAGAAGGGCTTCTGTTGCTCTCTGTGCCACAGGTGACTACACTACCCATAATCCACCAAGTCAAGTCAATTTTATTTATAGAGCCCATTATCACAAAACATGGTTTGCCTCAGAGGGCTTTACAGCAGGCACCCTCCCTCTGCCCTCAGACCCTCACATCACCTGAGGAAAAACTCCCGAAAAACAACCCCTGTAAGAGGGGGGGGTTGATGAGAGTCCCATGCGTATTTTGATTGTGGACGCGTGGCTCATAATTGTGGCAGTAGAGGGTTGCATCAAGCGCGATTACGGCAACGGCACAACCAGGACCCACAACACAGGCTTAGTTTCAGGCAGGACCACAGCAACGGCAAAACCAAGACCACGATCAGGGCGAGCCGGATACAGTATCAGTGCAGCCACAGCTCCTGCCTTTGGTCGTGCTCAGGCGCAGCCAAGGTTGCTGCCAGGATCCGGGAAAACTAGGAAACAAGAGAGCAGGAACGCTCCGGAGAGGCAGCGGAGTTAGCGTAATGCAGTAAACAGACATGAGCGTTTTCAGATGGAGGGAGAACGAGACGGAAAAGAAGCTCAGCGCATCAGTCCAACTAAAACACAAGAAACTTGTGCTCCAGGAAAGGATAAGCACTCAACGAAGAACCGACGGTCACTCAGCAGCAGCTATGACTGAAGTATAAAGACAGGAGAGCAGTAACAGAAAAGAAAGACAGGAGGCAGAGACAGAGGGACAGGTCTGAACGGACCAAAAACCTTCCCCGCCGGATCAATCTGATCACAAACCAATCACAGGAGAGGACGTGCGGCTGCTTCCAGCCTCAGTGAGACACCGGCTGCGTCCCAATTCTCTCATCAGCTGTGATCAGCTGTGTGTGACAGGTGTGTGTGTGAAACAGGGCTGTGATTGGTCACTTCTCTGTTAACAGGAAGTTCTCCACCAAACTGACTCTGAGGCGTCACCTGGGCGTCCACGGAGGAGACAAACCACATATCTGTCCTCACTGCTCCTACAGCAGCAGACTGAAGGCCTCACTGCTGCAACACCTGAGGACACACACAGGTAACACACACACACACACACACACACACACACACACACACACGTAACACAGGAAATAAATGTACGTCCCTGAGAGACAGCCGTCCCAAATATCAGCCTGATGAGTTCAGTTTGAGACAATAAAAGACAGACAGTGAAGTTTTACAGTAACAAGGAGCAGCAGAGACAGACAGAGACATCCATGTCTCAGAGGACAGCGCTGAGCATGATGGGACCGTGTGTGGAGGTACAAAGTAGATTTATTGTCATTTTTCTTAAACGTGGTTTGGAAAGAAATGAAATTTTATGTTGATCTTAAATCCTGCTACTCAATTCAAGTCAAGACAGTTTTATTTATAGAGCCCATTTTCACAAAATATGGTTTACCTCAGAGGGCTTTACAGCAGGCACCATCCCTCTGCCCTCAGACCCTCACATCACCCGAGGAAACACTCCCGAAAAACAACCCCTGTAAGAGAGGGGGAGAGAGGAAGAAACCTCAGGAAGAGCAGCA
>NW_024622749.1:0-1747 GCF_008729295.1 Plectropomus leopardus
GTAAATAAATAAAAAATAAAAACACAAATAAATAAATACATAAACATATAAATTAATGACTAGATGTTTAAATAAATAAAAAGATAAAAGAAAAATAGATATGTCAAATACATTTAACAGGAGATAAATTAATCATTATCTTACATTAACTTTACATTTTTGTACAACTACATTTACTTATTGTTGCATTTTAATGCGGTGCATTTCTTTTAAAAATGTACACATTTGTGTTGTAATTTCAGCATTTATTTATTCATGTATTTATTTTCCTTTTTTTATTCCTGTTTTTTTGTTGATATTTCTGTAATTTTTTATCCTCCGTGGGGAGAAAGGAGGGGAAATGGAAACATGGAAATGACAGACATGGACAGTGAATTAAATACCTGTCTGACATGAAGGACAAAGAGAGGGGAGGAAGGGAAAAAGCTAATGACATTAAAACAGGTAAACTGATTTGAAGACGGGACGTGGACACTCACCCTCGCACTCCTTGACGTCGGTGTTGAGTTGGTGCAGCGCTCCCATGGAGATCTGTCTGACCTCGGGGTCGAGCAGGAGCTGCATCAGGGAGGTGGAGATGTGTTTACACGCCGACATGCAGGCCGTCTGCGCCACTTTACCCTGAGAGACAGACAGAGACAGAGACAGAGACAGAGAGACAGACAGAGACGGACATAAAGAACGAGAGACAGAGAGGTGAGGTGTTGAACTCTGGATGGTTGAATGTTTTTGGATTACACCTCATTTATGATCAACACTTTTAGTGTTACTCAGGGTTCATGCACATTTTTACCAATGAATTTCCAGGACTTTTCCAGGACTTTGAGGCAAATTTTAAGGACCATACATTCTCTAAAACAACCATAAATAGTCCTTATTGGTTCTTTTTCATTACTATATTATAGCTTTTTTAATTCTATAATGCCCTCAGAACAGGATTAGAGCTGCCCGTGTAAAAAACACTTATTATTATTGAGGGGTGTGTGTGTGTGTGTGTGTGTGTGTTGAGGGGGTTACTGTGGAGGGACTGTTTTAATTTTTTTTATATTGGCTTTAGGAGAGGGGCATACAGCTTTAATTGGCTGCCTTTTCTGTTTATTTTACTGACGATTTTTAAAAAAAAAGAAATTAATTTTGTGACTTTTAAAGAAAAAAAATACACCGTTTTTGTTCTTTTAAAAAATGTATTTAAGTCCTAGAAACATCCTAAAATCTAAGAAATGTCCTAAAATATGGGGCCATTGCGACTGGCCCCTGGCCTCCTGTCATTTTAAAAAGTGGCCCCCTGAGCAAAGCAAGTTCAGCACCCCAGATCTAGACCTTCTGTTAAAAATGTTCATAAACCGCATAAACAGACCACCAAAAAACAAAACTTTCATACATGCACCCACACACACACACGCACACACACACACACACACACTAGCGTTAATTAAATGTGCTGCGTTCAGGTGCAGTCAGCATGATGAAGTAGCATAATAAGAACAAAAAGAGCGGATGAGGAAGTACATGACAACGCATTAATACAGAAACCAAAACATGTGTTTGTGTGGGTCTGATTGAGAGAGAGTGTGTGTGTGTGTGTGTGTGTGTGTGTGTGTGTGTGTGTGTGTGTGTGTGTGTGTGTGTGTGTGTGTGTGCAGACATGCATCCAGCCACGGCCCTGATCTTGACCTCGTCGTCTGCATTCCAGCAGAATAAAGCAAAGAGATGAAAAGGAGACTGAAAAACTGAAAATGATGTGAAG
>NW_024622750.1:0-2934 GCF_008729295.1 Plectropomus leopardus
CTCTGTCTGTCTCTCTGTCCGTCTCTCTGTCTGTCTCTCTGTCCGTCCTGCAGATGACAACCTGTCCCTGTGCTGGCAGCACGTCACTGCAGACCTGGTGTGTCAGAGTCCTCTGCTGGGAGCTCAGGTCACCTTCATGGACTGCTGCTGCCTGTACGGCGAGGGCTGGGGGATGGAGTGTGCCCTCTGCCCCGCCACCGACACCG
This sequence comes from Plectropomus leopardus, assembly GCF_008729295.1. Classification (NCBI taxonomy): domain Eukaryota; kingdom Metazoa; phylum Chordata; class Actinopteri; order Perciformes; family Serranidae; genus Plectropomus; species Plectropomus leopardus. The sequence continues at coordinate 207 of NW_024622750.1, forward strand.
GTAAACACAGCACTGCACCGCAAAACACAGCAAAACACAGCAAAACAGAGCGAAACACAGCAAAACAAAACACAGCAAAACACAACTAAACATCAGGAAACACAGCCAAACACAGCAAAACACAGCAAAACACAGCAAAACACGGTGAAACACAACGAAACAGAGCGAAACACAGCAAAACAAAACACAGCAAAACATCAGGAAACACAGCGAAACACAACGAAACACAGCAAAACAAAACACCAGGAAAGACAGCAAAACACAACAAAACACAGCGAAACACAGCAAAACACAGCAAAACAAAACACCAGGAAAGACAGCAAAACACAACAAAACACAGCCAAACACAGCAAAACACAGTGAAACACTGCGAAACAGCCAGCGAAACACAGTGAAACACAGTGAAACACCGTCACAAGGCTGCGAACCCACCTGTCAGGTGACCGCGGCTGCAGGAGGTGATGGAGGAGGAGCAGAGGGCAGAAAGAAAAGATGCAGTCTCGACTTTATTAAGTCACATTTGAGTTTTTAGTGACGACAGGAAAGATTTAACCCTTGAGTACCCGCTTTAATATCACACACACTCTGGCACTTTTCAAAATCAAGCTTTAGAAAGTATGATACTTTAATTATTACTGTCCACATTACCTGAGAGATTTTTCTGAACCAACATCAGTCCTAATCATAAATATCAAATATTTAATTTTTTTAAATTTTAACCCTTTAAATGCCAGTTTTTTTGTTGTGATGCCACTGTGTTCTTAGATGAAAAAATAAATAAAAATGAACAATTTTCAATATATTTTTGCTGATGACAGTCTGGGATATGTTAGTGATTAGCAGCAACACTGATTTTGTTTGTGTGTTTCTGCAGAGGACTACGCCACCCTCTGCAGTTCCTTTCTTCCTCCTCTCTTCCCGGAGAGTTATCCGGACTCCGGAGCTGAAACAGGAGTAAGACCAGGAGGAGGACGAGGAGGAGCAGGAGGAGTCGGTGAGACATGTCACTGAAATATTTCACCTTAAATTATAAAATAAATTTTTATTTTAATTAGGACTCCTCTCCTCTCCTCTCCTCTCCTCTCCTCTCCTCCCCTCCTCTCTCCTCTCCTCCTTGTCTCCTCAGCTCCTCCTTACTTCCCTCCCTACAGTCCGGACTCCTTCCCCCCGGTGCTCCCGGACTATGACGACTACTCCCCAGCAGGAGGTGGGAGGTCAGGTTTCAGAGGGAGGTCACCTGCCACCTTCACTTTGCCGGACGGAGCGTACCGCCGTCAGGAGTTCAGGTGAGGACCTCCGTGACCTCTGACCTTAGAAATGTCTTTAGATGCTGACTCAGTGACTCCTGTCCGTCCCTCAGCACCGGTTACTACTCCGAAGAAGACTTCAGCTCCCCTGACGGCTCCCCGCCCCGGCCTCCCTCCTTCCGCCTCCCTCTGGACCCGCGGGCCGAGGTGGCGTTTGGGGTGCGGCCTCCTCCTCCCTCTCGGCCCGACGGCCCTCCTCTGAGCCTGGCCCCGCTGCCCGGAGCCTCCTACGAGGCGGAGCAGGAGGAGGAGGAGGAGGTGGCGTGGAGGCCGGGCCCACCTTTTCCTCCATTCACTGAGAGGAGCCGAGGAGGAGGAGGAGGAGGAGGAGCACCGAGGAGGGTGTATGAGAGTGAGTGTTTTTATTTTACACGTCTGTATTTTACAAACAGTTTTCTAAAAAGAAACAAATTAATTTTGCAACAATTAAAATAAATAATGTCAAAGTTCTGGAGTTTAAATAATAAAAAAAAAAATTGAATTATTATTTGAAAACTTTTCAAAAATGTGAAAAAGTGGATAAGCAAGTCGGTAAGAAACGTCCCACAAATTCCAAGAAACTTTAGATTTAAAAAAAGGTAAAAATATCTAGTGAAAAAAAGGGAAAAACTTTATTTATATTTTTTATTATTACATTTTTAAAATTATGTTACAGAATTATTAGAATTTGTTGAACATTTTTTTAACTTTCATATTCTTTTTGTTTTGTTTAGTTTTTTGTTATTTTGCTTTTGAACAAAGTCAAGCCATTTTTTCAGGTTTCAAAGGGTTAAACATTCATATTTGGTTGTTTTTTTTAACTTTTCTTTTTGCTTCTTTTTTTCAGGCAATTTTCTCGTAACTTTTTACTTATTTCATCTGAATTTTTGGACATTTCTCATTCATAGTTTCCAGAATATTTTCAGTGAATCCATAAATCAGTTAATTTTACTGTGCAAATAAAAACAAAAATTCAAATTTAAATCAATAAAAGTTTTTTATCGTACTATAAGCAGACAGTTTATGTTGCAGCTCTTGTGTTTAACTTGCAGGTGAATGCATTTTTATCATGATTTAACTTTTTATAATTTAGTTCAGATTTATTTATTTTTTTACTGTGAGACTGAAGATTCAAAAAAATCTCATTTCTTCTCCTCTCGTCTCTTCAGGGCGTTACGAGTCCTACGCCGGCCTGAGCGCAGCAGAGGATTGTGGGATTCTGCACGGCTGCGAGAATGGCAGATGTATCCGTGTCGCCGAGGGTTACACCTGTGACTGTTACCAAGGATACGAGCTGGACATGACGTCCATGACATGTATAGGTAATGCAGAGACCGCTCTGACCGCCGCTCTAACCGCCGCCGCTCTGACCGCCGCCGCTCTGACCGCCGCTCTGACCGCCGCTCTGACCGCCGCTCTGACCGCTCAGACACAAACTTACT
>NW_024622751.1:0-3429 GCF_008729295.1 Plectropomus leopardus
CACACACACACACACACACACACACACACACACACACACACACACCCAGGCACCCCCTCCCCCATCAGAAGTGGCGAGTGAGCAGCAATTTGTTGTTGTTGTTGTTGATTTCAGGTTGATGAAAAGTCAATGGAGGCAGTGAAGGGTGAGGGGCGCCTTTAATTTCACCCCTTCGCCCGGCTCAGGCGCCAAGGGTGCAGCCGGGGCTTAATTAGAATGCGTTTTAAATATTGATGGCGCAGGTTGTCCCTACTGTAAGGCCGCACAGGGAAACTGGAGCGCAGGGGAGGAAACTTGATGAGAGCAAACACACACTCTGACAGCTCTGAACTGACTGGCTTATTCATTAATTAAAATCAGATGGATGGCTGAAAAGAGGGAATGAGGGAGAGAGGTTAGACTGTCAGATGGATATAGATGGATGGATGGATGGAAGGGCAGACCGTCAGATGGACAAGAAGATATATATATATAAAATATCATATATTTATATATATTTACAGATTGATTGATTTAACAGTGGTTCAGACAAAAAAGCCATGTAAATCTGAAACTTTGAAAATTTCAATGCTTTGAAGATTTTTTAAGGGGTGCAGCTGTGGCAGAGTTTCACATTTTAGCATTGCAAACATCTTTAGTGAAAATGGCAATAAAATGCTCTAAAACTGAAAAGTACATTCAAAACAGCTGACTTTGTGTTGTGTTTAGGGTATGGCATGCAGAGACTTCTTATTTCTCGTGCCATGCCTTACCTAGAGAGCCTCTCAATTTAATTTTTTTAGAAGACATTTTGTCACACCCAAGCACCTGTAGCCCCTCAAAAATGCAACTCTTTTTGTGCACCGGTTGTTGCAGCATCCCTAACAATTTGAATGTAAATCTTGTATTATTTCTGACTTCCCTACCCTGTTGATAGCCCCAAACCCATTTCTTTCTTCATAACGCGTGAATCTTTAAACAGCTTACGGGATTATAGTTATTAGATATTGATTATGCAAAATAGCTAAGCACTGTCATTTTTAAAACTGTACTCATACAGTAGGAAGAAGTGCTATTTCCAACAGCAAATTAATCCACTTTGGTACTCTGGATGGACAGTGTTGGTAAAACTAAGATAAAATAAACTACAGTGTGTGTTCATGGACACATCACCCAATCCAACTGCTTAATGATATGTTTTCAACAGGCAAAACCTGTTAGTATGATCAATTAATTGGCTTTCCAGTGATGGGATTGCAAGTGAATAGTGCTTGACCATGTGAAAGGACATAGGAAAATGCACCCAAAACACACTGAAGACAGATTGTAATCTAATTGGTCAAACCACTTGCAGAGGTTCAGAGATGCATCAAAATCACATTGAACATAAGTGTGAATGGAATTTGCGTTCTCAGTTCTCACACAACAACTCCGTTAGTGGAAATATGTAATCTGGTGACTATTCTAAACATTCTAAATGAGGATTTGCAAGGAAAACTTGGTGATTCATATCATTACAAGGCCATTTACAAAGCAATTGCTAACACAATTATGTAGAACATCTACAACCTTTCTGTTGTTTGAGCTGGACAGTCATCTCAGTGGATCTCATTGCTGGTACAATCTGGATACAAAGACTCATTTTAGCATAACATGCAAAGGCCATCATAGTGTCTTCTAAAAATAGCCCCTATGAGCAGTTTCCCATCTTGTGTCCCTCCTAAAAAGGAGGGACACAAGATTCTATTTAAAATATTGATTTATACATCATCCCTCTGATCTCTCACCTCCATGGTTAATGTTTAAGTTAAGGCATTTAAAAGTAATTGAGGAAGGTTAGCAAAAATGTGTGGACAAGGTTAAAAGTTACCAACATGAACTGTTGGTAAGACACAGGATGTGAGCTCCAGTCTCTGGTGTACAAGTCACAGAATTTGTTTAGCCAGTTTTTACATCCGGACCCTCTTCTCAACATGCCTTCTCCTGACGACAGTTATTCTTTGCACAATCACAAATGGTTGCTTGTCAGGTCAGGAGCACGGATTGTTTAATGTGTTTGAACAAATGACTAATGCTGTTATTTCTCTGGTGAGGACAGTCTTGACTCCGATGCAATAAGAACAAACTGGAGTCATATAAACATACTCAAGATACTATTCCAACTCTCCTTGTCATGCTTGTCAGAATCAAATGTTTCAGAATGCTTGTTTTATAGCTAAGTTTCGTAAACACAAAACTGAGATCACATGGTCGAAGTCTTCCTTTGCTACTTTTTTACAAAATTCTTTGGAAACTCTAGCTTAGACATAAACACAACAAGTGTTTCCAGGGAACATACACACAACCATAGCCGTTTGGCCAATGTCGTCGAGGAGCACAATTTGCAGGAAGCAAAAGCAGAGCTGCTGGAGGCTTTGAAAACTTCCAGACCACTCAGTGTCACAACTGTTGTAGAAATAAAGCTTTACTGTAATGTGCCAGGAGATGTTTCAGAGGAACAGGCAGACTGGAACAAGGTTAAAGAGAAGAGGAAAATGTATATATGGGTACAAGTAAAGGCAAAGGGAAGGGAATCGCATAAGGGCATAAAAACACAAGAGGACAACAATAAGTCTGAGATGTGTTTTGTCATTCACTTTCTATAGAGATTTCATGCTGAAACTGGAATTGAAGCCATGCGGGACGGTAAAATCAAATTCTAAAGGAATGTTTGGAAGGAGTCCAAGGTAGAGGAGAAGTGGGGAGAGAAAAAGAGCAGACACAAGTGAGAAGGAAAAAAAAAGGATTTGACAAGTGACAGGAAGAGAAAGAGAACAGAGGAGGAGGGAAATAAAAGGAAGGCCAGTTAGAAGAAGAGAGGATAAAAATCTCAAAAGACTGGAAGAGAATAAAACTGGGAGAGAAAAGACAGTGAAGGCTGGACAGGAAACTAGTGCCAATTCTGGTTTAGAGGGATATTTTTATTTTATGTGAAAAGAAGGAAGATGTCCAATACACTGTGTTGTGACATATTTAAGTGTCTGTCCAAAGTGGAAATTCTCTGTTTACCTCCGGCAGGGTCATCCAGGTTACAGCAACGCTGGAGCAGACAGAAGTTAAAGAAAGAGTTCTGCAGTTGTCAGCGTGTCAGTCAAACCTCCGCTCAAGTTCATAAGAACATCAAACACAAAGGAGGCTGTGACATTAAAAAAGGTGACGCTGAAACTTTAATGATTCCCCTCGGGAAATCAAGATCAAATCCTCCAAGGCATCAAAGGCCCAGATATAGATAAACATATGATAAATAAAAATGATCTGAGAAAATGAATATGTCAAAACAGAGATATTACTGGAGACAGTTTGCATCTATTTTGCACAGATTTAGTCCAGTCTGTGCCTGAAAACCTGTGCAGAGTGCAAAAATAAATGTGTCATTAGCAACATGTTACTTTATCCACATCACAGCTAAAC
>NW_024622752.1:0-3638 GCF_008729295.1 Plectropomus leopardus
ACACACACACACACACACACACACACACACACACACACACACACACACACTCTCAGACTGAGTGTTGAAGACAGGAGTGTGTGTTTGCAGGTCGCTGCTTTTAACTCCGGAGTCTTATCTGCAGAAACACTATCAGCAGTTTAAAGATAGAAGCTGAGTCACACCTCCCTCTCTCTGTCTCTGTCTCTGTCTCTGTCTCTGTCTCTCTCTTTCTGTCTGTCTCTCTCTATGTCCTTTGTCTCAGTCGGTGTCTCTCGTCCGCGTGTGCTGCAGACAGATAAGGTGTTGGCGTTAATTGGAAAACATGTCTGCTGTCAGACTGAAAACATCGAGCAGAGAGTCGACGGCAAACTTTGACAGATTTAAATTTCAGTGCTGAAACTTGTCGTTGCTGCACATCAGAGCCACATCTGTATGAGCAAAGCTTTATTACAACCTGGCTCTTATTTTTGGAGTTTTTTGCACTTGAGATGTTGCACGAGAAATCTATGAGGGGGAAAGGAGAGATGTGAAATGAGCCTTGGTTTCTTTTTATTAAAGTTTTCAGTTTCAGTTTTTGGATAAAATGTTTCTCTTTCAGAGTTTGCCTGCATTCAGGTTTTTAACAAGCTGTCGACTCCGTTAAAGGGCGTAACAATGGCATGGCTTGTTGTCATGGCAATGGTAAAAAGTTAGGTAAGTTGCACACGGTTTCCCATGCAATTATTTATTTGTGGCGGCCCGCCTCGATTAAAACATCTCATGCCATGTGTTGATTTTATATTTTTTGAGCTGGAGTGTTTCTTAGGAGCTGCCGGATTATATTTATATATTAATGTTCAGTTATTGGTTGTACCGCACTGTTGGAGCACAGAGCGTACTCTGGGCACAGAAGGAGCAGCAGAACATCTGGAGCACTCTGCAATCACTCTGCGATTGACATTTCTTGTCAGTTGCTCATTGCCTTTTTTCATGCTATTGAAGGAAATTGCAATGAAAATTAGAGAAAATTATCTGAAATTAGCACAAAAAAAAGAAAACAAACAAGGAAATGGCCTGATAAAAAAGGCTTAAAATGATAATAATAATAATTCAATAACATCATTTTCAATAAATAACTATAATAATTCCAAATATACTTTTCTAGGCATTTTCCCTATATTAGATTAAAAAAAAACACTTTTTCTAAATATACAAATTTTCTGAAATTTGCAGGATATTTCTTGTCATTTGTTGATTGCCTTGATTTTTTATGCTTTTGAAAGAAATCAAATCATTTCAAGTCCAAAGTTTTATGTTTATTAATGGTTTATAGACTTGTTAAAGGCGTCTGAGAGCAGCACAAGAAAAGTGATGTTTATCCGGGTTTCAAAGGGTTAATTAAGGATAAAGACCTGTTTTCCCTCCGTAAGGTCTGAGCACACGGCCCGCCGCTGCAGGTTAAATGACAGTAAGCACTCATTTGGTGATTTACAGGTAAAAAACGTCTAGACGTCTTAAATATGGTCCCGTTGTTACCATGGTTACATGAACCCAAAACATGCAGAGCTGCTGACGCCTCTATGACGCCGCAGAGACAGAAATACCATAAATCTCAGCTGCATCAAGTATCAGAGGTATAAGTTAGGTATTTTTTGGTGAAGTGGTGTATTGTAGGTGGTGTTTATGAATCATAAAGTTACGTTTCGGTGAGGCCGAAGCTGGTGTCGGTGTGACATTTTTCAGATTTCGGCGCTGCTGCTTGTTTGTGTGTCGCTCACCTTCCACCTGTGATCTGATTCCCCAAACCTCCGACTCGCTCTGAACTCCTTCACAAAGACTCGCTCTGTGTGTGTGTGTGTGTGTGTGTGTGAGTGTGTGTCTCTGTCAGGATGATGACAAGACCTCCGCAGGTGCTTTACATGCACGCTCATACATGCACGTGCACAATCGGTGTGTGTGTGTGTGTGTGTGAGACGTTTTCTTTGTGCTTCTTGTTGGGAGTTCAGCTGGGAGCTCTGTGTGTGTGTGTGTGTGTGTGTGTCTGTGTCTGTGTCTGTGTGTCTGTGTGTGTGTGTGTGTGTGTGTGTGTGTGTGTGTGTGTGTGTGTGTTGGATAAGCGTGTTTGTGTCATTTCTCTCCTTCACACAGGAGCTGAAAACAAACAACAAAATTATATAAAAATTACATAAAAATAAGCAAAAAAACAAAAACGAACAGGAAAATAAGCTGAAAATGCACTGAAAAAAGTATGTATTTCATGTATTTATTATATTTTTTCTGTATAATAATCTAAATAACAATGCAATGAGCAGGGAAAGAAAAAATGACCCAAGATTAGTGAGAAATTAATAAAAAGTACAAGACAGTTACACGAAAAAGAAAAAAAAGTTTTAAAAAACTTAATTTGTAACATAATTTCAATTTTGTAATTATGATATTTATATATGTATCTTTACCATGACACTTTTCCTTGGCTTGTTAAAAATAATCTACTAATTTCTTGCAATCTGTGAAGCATATTTTGCCAAGTTGTTTGTGTCTGTTTTTCCCACATTTTGGAAAAAAATGTACCAATTTGTTCAGGGCTCAAAGGGTTAAATACTTGTGAAAGGCATCTGAAACCAGCAGAAGAAAAGTGATGTGGCTCCAGGTTTCGGGGGGTTAATTAAGAGTAAAAAGCCTTAAATTCTACCCCGTACTCCGTCATAAACACAGTTAATATCCCTCCGTAGCAAATTTCCCAATTTCTGCTCTCAGCCGTGTGCAGCCCTGAACTGGATCCCATTAACCTCCAGACTCGCTCATTTCACCAAATTCCCATTAACCTCCGAAAAGAGCCGTTTGCCGAGTTCCCATCCACCTCCGGCGCGAGGCGTTTATCAGACAACAAACGAGTGCTGGCAGGTTCACCGCTCATCTCTGCCTCAGTTACGGCTCCGTTATTTCCCTCTTTTTTTTGCTAAAATGAGGGTCACGCAGAGCAGGCGTGTGAGCGTCAGGTGAAAGTATCAGACTGAAGCTGCAGGTTTAAATCGAGCGGCGGCGTTTTGCATATTCTCCTGGTGTCTGCACTGGTTTACCTGCAGGCGCTTCAGTTCACGCTGCGTGCTCGGGTGCGAGCGAGCTGACTGAGATGCCCGGAGGTGCGATTGTGACTGCGAACGCCTCCCAGAAACAGGAGCAACAACTTCGACTTTACGACCTCGTCTGATCGCCTCGTTTTCGTCCCACTCGTCCTCAATACTCCGTCTGCTCAGAACACGTTTCAGCTGCTGTTTCTTTGTTCTGAGCTCCAGTTTTTGTCCCACAGACCAGTTTTACCGACACACGAATGGATACTTTATCGGGTTACATGCATCACACAAACAGTTCATTTCACACTTTGTTTTTCCTTCAGTAACCCAAAAAGGAAAAGGCTTACTTTTGCCGATTTCTTTTGACCAGCATGCAGCATTTGAAGCTGCTGTCTGATTTCAAGCGCCATGTTGTGTTGTGGCTCAGAGGTGGAGCGGGTCGGCCTCTATCAGCGGTTCGATCCCCGGCTCCTCTGATCAACATGTCGAAGTATCTTTGGGCAAGACACCGAACCCCAAATTCTTCCCGATGCTGCGTCATCGGAGTGTGAGTGCAGGTGGCACCTTGTACGGCAGCCTCGGCCAGAAGTGTGTGAATGTGTG
>NW_024622753.1:0-1199 GCF_008729295.1 Plectropomus leopardus
CTCCCCTCTGGCCAGAGGCTGCGGTCCATCAGGACCAACACCTCACACCTCAAGAACACTTTCTTCCCCACTGCTGTCACCATCATGAACAATACCTTTTGTACAAACATTTTGTGTTTTTTATATTCTATTTTTTTCATTTCATATTTTCAAATTGCTTCTATATTTTTTATCTTGTCTTATACTATTTAATTTCAATATTTTTATTCTTCCTTTATGCTAATCGTTTTGCACCAAACCACCAATTCCTTGTACGTGTAAATATAAATGTATGTATTGTAAGTTTTTCAACATACAATACCATGTCGTTTTGAGCCATTTTTTCGACATGCTTAATTATGATGTTTATGCCCAGTGAACTAGAATAGTTAAAAGACTCTGCTCGTGTCTAGATCCTGACCTGGATGTTTGTCGTTGCTATGGCAACAGCTTGGCTACAACTAGCTAGAGCACTGCAGTGTTTTTGGCTCTTTTTGCAACATTCTATGCTATGTTGTGACTCGGCACACTATTTTCTGCTGTTTAGAGGTGTTTTAAACTGTTTTTGGGTCATATCATATTTTGACATTTTTAGCCGACTATAGCCTTGCCCTTTCAGTTATTTTTTTTACATGCATTATTATGGTCTTTTTTTTTTTAAGATTATTTTTGCGCATTTTTGCCTTTATTGGATAGGAAAGGACATTGTTAGCATGAAAGGGGAAGAGAGAGGGGATGACATGCAGCAAAGGGCCGCAAGCTGGAATAAACCAGTCGCCACTGCGGCAAAGAAACTGCCTTCATATATGGGGTGTCTGCTTTATCGACTGAGCTACCCGACACCCCATTATCAAGGTGTTTTTTGCTGTTTTTGTAACATCCTTTGCCATGGCCTGTCCTGGCATGCTATTTTATGCTATTTTGTCTTTAACTGTTTTTTGGACATGTCACATTTTGACTTTTATAGCCACAGCATAGCCTATCCTTTTCACTTTTTTCAACATGCATTATTATGGTGCTATTTTGAGGTAACTGTTTTTGGGTCATGTCGTATTTTGACAATTTTAGCCATACTATAGCCTTGTCTTTTCGGTCACCTTTTTCGGCATACTATATTATGGTGTTTTTAGCTGTTTTTGCATCATTCTACGCTATGGCCTGTCTTGGCATGCTATTTAATGCTGTTTTTTGGTATTTTAAACTGTTTTTGGGTCACGTCA
>NW_024622754.1:0-3574 GCF_008729295.1 Plectropomus leopardus
CACACACACACACACACACACACACACACACACACACACACACACACTCATGCTGGTAGTCACTGGAGCATGGTTGAGGTGGGGGAGAGGATAGTGCAGCCTTCAGTTTCTTTGGTTAACTAAGGAAATTAGGAACTGTCATGCAAATACAACACAGAATGAAAACTGTCACATCTTCGTTTCCATGATTATCATCCATTTACAGAGACTTTCCACTGACTGTCACCATAAACCTGAAGACAGCTGTTCTCTAAAAAGGTATGGCACATCCTTAGAGTTTGAAAAGAGGAAGTTTCTGCATGTTAGAATTACATTTTGGACTGAGATGAACCCTAAAGATCATCAAATTAAATTAAAGTATCAAATTAATCATAATAAACATCACTGTATTGTTATTTCAGATAAGTGAATTAAGGAGAAATATGTATAAAAAGTGAAGATTAAAATAATTTTAGACTTTTGTGCATCTATGGGAGTAATTAGTTTGTTTATTATGCAATCAAAAAAGCAAAACTTTCCACACTCCAGTCAAAAAATCGATTCAAAAGCAAAACTTTGAAAATTGCAAACAAAAACTATATTTGTGAGCAAAACTTTACGCACTGCAATCAATTTTTAAAAAAAATTGTAATTAAACTTAAATTTGTGATTATCTCAAAGCTTTAATTTGCCAATAAAAACGTGCTGTTTGCCAGTCAAAAACCCTTGCTTGCAGTTCAAAAAGTTTTGTTTGCCATTCAAAAGGTTTGCTTTGTGTTGTGAAAAAATATCATAATATCCAGCCAGACTTTATTCTGAGTCAGCAGTATTTGCCAGACTCGTGTTTTTGTTGGAAATTGTCAGGAAGCTGCTGCAAAAGGAGGATATGAGGCGGGCAGATAAACCAAAGAAAAAAACATTACCATCATTCTGTTCAAAGAGATAAGGGAACATAAATATGTCTTTCTGGCTGAAATGAGCAATTCATTAGAAAACTGTCCTTCCCTTTCAAGTTCATGTCAAATAAAAGCACAGATACCTCAGCTGAACAAAGGCGTTCACCTTTTTGGTGGACTTCTTCACAAGAAAAAGTCCCCAGAGTTTTCTGGGGATGCTATACGGATGCTACTGTAAACACCAAAATAACCTTATGACTTAGTCAACACACAAAAAGGGGAAGTGGTGAATGGTTCTCTTTCCGATCTGCAGCTCTGCATACTGAAAAGCAGCAGCACAGATGTCTTCTCACAGCATTTCATAGCTTTAATGTGATTTTTTTTTTCCCTCTTAAATCCTCTTTTGTTGTGTCGAGCAGAGTCCCCATGGATCTTTTACGCACCTACAGGTGGTTATGGGTGATCATTGCGATTATTTTTATATGTGGCATCATCAGCCTCATCTTCATTTTCATCAACAAGTGCATATCAAGACAAGGTAGGTTGAATTTCTGCTCGCAAACATCTGTCAGAAACTTACAGGATGTGGAATTATTTGCATATTAAAAAGAAAGTTTACTTCTTTTTTTCCTATTTTGACACACACACTTCTTATTTATCTTTTATTATTTTAAAAAATTACTTGCAACAAATACAATTTGATTATCTTAAGGAAAGCCAATTGGAAAAACATTACTTAATGAATGTTTAATACACTTTTTAACATTTAATCCATATGTGGAAATAACATTTACTGAAAAATTGTAAAATTTGGAATCAATTCTAGGCTAATAAAACCCTGGCACTGCACCTCACTGCAGTTTCTCGTGTGCGTTACCTTACCCCATTATGGTATTTTATTTAATGTAACCTTTAACATTTAAAAATTTGTTTAGCACAGTCAGAAGAAAATTCCAGGTATCATTTAAATCAAGCTAAAAAAACAAACAGAAATGTAAGGTACAAAATGTGCAATACTAGTACAACAAAAACAGAATACTCAAAAGTAACGGGTGTAGGTTTTGTTTCAACATTGGGGGTGACACACAAAATGGGGGATTGGGGGTCCTCTGCTATAAAGTTTTAAGCATCAAACACTTTCTTTTCTTCATCCTGGAAACTTTTTATGCATTAATTTGTGCCTTTTCTGCAACAATTTGAGGTTGAAACATCTTTTCAATTCTAGTTAAGGTCCTCTGGTTGTTTCATGTTATTACTGAGTAGACAAATGCACATGTGAGGGGAACGTGTCCCCCGTGTCTTCCCCCATATCTACACCTACAGCACTGCTTTTCCTGTGGTACACATTTAATGGTCAGACACCTTTAAATCAGAATCAGAAACGTTTTTAAAACCAAGTTAGTCTGCACATAAAAAGAATTTGTCTTGGTGATTTATTGCATAAACAAACACAGTTGCAAAAGTCAAAAGACAGAAAATAAAATAAAAAAGAAAATTGTTTAAAAGAGTCATTCATTATTAAAATTAGTACTGTTGGTACTTAAAGTATATTTTAATGCTAATATTGTCTTACTTAGACTGTAGAAATATTTTGGATGCAAGGCTTTTATTGTTGTATTGTATTTCCACACTGTATAAGCTACTTTTAATTAAGTTAAAGATCTAAGTATTCTTCCAGTATATTTACGATGGGATATGATATGAAACTAAACTATATTATATTGTATTATATTATAATACACTACATTACATTACATTATATTCCATTAGATTATCGGCATTACTGATTCATTATTATAAGTCATTTTAACTAAAACTGTCAAATTAATGCAGGTAAATAAAAATATTAAATATATTAAAAATAAGTTGCATAAAACGGAAATACTTGCGTAAATGTACAATCAAGCCTCCATGGTCAGAGAATTTTATTTAAAGCTTTACAGTAAAGAGAAGTAAGCATTTGATATATTTTCATTTTCAGTATTGTTAACGACCTGTTTTTTTCTGTTTGTTTTCCTGGCTAACTGAAAACAGATATACTGTATTACCACATTTCAAGAGCCAGAACAGGAAGAGAAACCAAACTCAAAAACACACTGACATTATAGCTGTGAAAGTATTACTCGGTGGGGCTCATTGCAAAGCAGAAGAAAAACTATTATAATTGTATGAATTGCTATTATTAGTGGTGCCCTCTGGATTTGATTAGCTTAGATGAAACTTTAATGATCCCTGTGGGGAAACTGGGCTGCAGCTGCAGAGAGAGGGGCTCACTGATGGTTTATTATGGATAGAGCAAATAAAGGGAGCAAAATATAACACAATCAGATGTAAGAGCACATGTGGAGATAAAAGAACATATGAAAACATGAATACGTACATAAATTTAGACACAGATTTAATGTGCCAATGTTTATTGTTTGAGTTTCTCATGATTATGTCCTACTTAAAGCTGAGAGTAAATAAAGAATCTTGTTATATGGTCTTGAAAAATTCTGTTGCGTTTATTTGTGTCCTCATTTGTAACATAATCCTGCTCACACACCAAAATAATAACCCTCTGCTTGTTTAACCCATTAAAACCTAGGCAGGTTGGCTTGATTATTATTATTATTGTTATTATTATTATTTTCAAAAACATAGGGGGAAGGCATTGAGCAACTAAAGAAAAAAATGACCCAGAAATGAGAAAGACATTA
>NW_024622755.1:0-4544 GCF_008729295.1 Plectropomus leopardus
GTGTGTGTGTGTGTGTGTGTGTGTGTGTGTGTGTGTGTGTGGTCATGTAAGCCATGTTCTCACAGCCATCTGTTGTTAGCGAGAGTCCTGATTCCTCAGCACCCATCGGACTGTTTCCTTCGGTTGGGTGACGAGGATGAAGGATGGGATGGGAGACCAATCAGCTTTGAGGGACAGTGAGGAGGAGGAGGATGAGGAGGAAGAGCAGGAGGAGGATGAGGAGGAGGAGGAGGAGGGTCATGGAGAAAGATGAAGAAGAGAGAGGCAGAGTGTGTGGGAAGAGTCATGCAGAGGTTTTACAGCTCGTTTCTGCTGTTGCCTGAAAAATCATCTAAATCAATATAGTTTTGATTATTAAAAAAATGACAAAAAGTCAGAATAAATGATGTCCTAATTGTTTTATATTCACAGTGTAGTATGCTATAAAAATATAAAACCACATTTTTTATGATATAAATTTGATGGCATTATTATGATTTCTTTTTCACATACTATGCTATGATTTTTAAGAAAATGAAATTTATGTCATACATTGCTATGATTTCTTTTTGTGTTTTTTATGACATGCTGTGCCATGAATTCTTTACGAAAATGTTATTTTATTTGGATGTCTGTTCTTTGTGGCATTCAGTACTTGAAGTTTTATGAAAATTTTGAGGATATACTAGCCGATGACCTTGTATGACATTTTTGTAGCACATCGTGCTATGACTTTTATGTCATGCTATACTTTGACATTTAATGACATTTAATAATTTTATCACTACTACGCTCTGAAGTTTTGATAACATGTTATACTATGGCTTTATATACTTAAAAAAAAATGACGCTTTTTCTAACATTTTTATAACATGATATAGTTTTGTTAACTTTTTAAACATAGATTTTAAATTTTATAACATGCTATAGTATGTCATCAAAAATCTCAGAACAACATAATAGTATAGCATGTTGTCAAAATTTCACAAGAACGTCATAGTATAGTATTTCATAAATTCTCAGAAAAATGAAATAGTGTTGCTTGTTGATGTAGTAACGTTTGTCATCAAAAATATATTTAAAAAAATTATAGTATACTATGTGGTCAAAAATCCCACCAAAACATTAAAAATAAAAAAATAAGAATAAAAATTTCTACTATAGTATGTATGAAAATCTTGCTAATATGTCATTGTATAGTAAGTCATCAAAAAATCTCACATAAACATCAGAGTACAGTATGTTGTTAAAAATCTTACTAATAATTCATATTCATAAAAAATGTTTTATATAGTATGTCGTCAAAAATGGCATCAAAATGTCACAATGTAGTTCTTTGTCAAAAATGTGACAGTAGTATGTCGTCGTAAATCTCATGAAAACATCATCGTATAGCGCCTCATTAACGAGCTCATTAAAAACAGTGTACAGTAGTGGATGCTGTGGAAAACCTCGCTAAAGGGTATCGTTAAGTTTGACATCCGAAATTTAAAAAAACTGTCACAGTTTGTCGGTTTACCGTGACATATTTTCTTCTGTGACTACATAATGTAGTATAACTTTTTTTTTAATTACGTTTTTTGGACGTTATAGAATGATTTATTTAAACATATTATATTATTAGATTTTATATAGTTATTATTAATTACGTTATTAGGACATGTTATAGAATGATTTCTTTAAACATACCATATTATTACATTTTATGTTTACAATGTCAGAATCAACACAAAGTAGCTGTTTCTAATCTGGAGCTTGGATTTGTCGCGAGGGCTTCTGTCCTTCAGCCGAACTTCAGCCGGCTCTCCACCACAGGGCCGAGCAGGGCTCGTTGGCTGATCTCATTTACATCATCACAGCAATCCATGAGAGGCATATCAGTGAACACATGTTGCATATTGTATTCATACACCTTTGTGGCCCCTGTTTGGCCCCTCTTGGCTCTCCTGGAAAAAAAGTGGCTGTTGAAGGAGCAGATATGGAGCCAGTGACAGCATGCCCCCTGTCTTCTCTCCCGTAGAGCTCAGAGGCCGTTGTCCAATGGCTGAGCGACTTTCAGCTGCAGGTCTACGCTCCAAACTTCCTGGGCGCTGGGTATGACTTGCCCACCATTAGCCGAATGACCCCGGAGGTAAGGCACCTGAACCCTGACCCCCCCGAACCCCCAGAGAGGTCGCAGGCACCTCCAAGGACCACAATGGAAACAAGTCTGCACGACTTTGATTTGTGCTGTCCTTGATGTTTTCAAGCTGCATGTAAACCATTAAAAAAAGATTAAATGAGCACACGTGAACTACTCCAGCGCTGCACCAAGCTCCCGGCTGCTGCATCCCTGCAGGACTGTAGTGGCTTTTTTTGGGATTGTCGTAGCTCAGAATCTCCAATTTCACAGCCCCCCCACCCCCTTGTTGTGATGTTTTTAGACATTAATAGCTGCTTTTGTTGTAGTCTGAATTTAGTGTGAACTACAAAGTGGTGCTAAAAAAATAAAAAGAATGCATCATTAAAAACAAGCACAAAGTCCTGACCCTCCATCACCTCCAACACTGCGGCTGCTGCCTGTTTTGAGGAACTGGACCGAAGCTCTCCGCCACGCTCACCTACATACAAATAATTTACAGCACACAAAAATTATTTGTATATGTGTGCGCACTGTGCATGCTGACTGGTTCAGAGCGAGGCTATTTTAAAAAAGCCTCTGGTCAGAGATGTGGTTGTCTTCTGCCTCTCCTGCTGTGTGTTTGGGTCACAGCTGCATAAAGTGTGTATTGAGTTATGCAATCACATGTGTGTGTTCATGTGTGTTTGTAAAAAGTGTGTTCTTGTGTGTCCACCACTGAAATATACAGAAACAAAAAGAGCAAACAACAACAGGATGATGCACTTTCTTTCTTTATTAAGTACAGTTTAAAAACAAGCTGGACACCGTCATTTCGAGTAGTCTTAATTTAAGTTTGAGCTTTTTAAAAGTTATAACAAAGAAATGAGTATGAAGTGAATTTAAATATCTTTGAGAATCGAGCAGATTACGTCTTGCTTCCTTTTTCGCTGCAGACATTTGCTTTTGCTTTTCTCGCTTTTCTTATGATTTTGAGACATTTACATTGCCGCTCTCTTCTCAACTGGCAGGAGCTTTCATCAGATGTCACGCTGTCACTGTCTCTGATTTCCTCTGTGTGTGTGTGTGTGTGTGTGTGTGTGTGTGTGTGTGTGTGTGTGTGCGAGTGAGAGTGAGTGAGAGAGAGAGACTGCTGGAGATTTAATTTCTCTTTGTGGAGGAAAAAGTGTGAACATGCCACCTCTGCATCTCACCTCTTTGTCCTGGTGTGTGTTTGTGTGTGTAGGATCTGACAGCGATTGGAATAACTAAACCAGGTCACAGGAAGAAGATGACATCAGAGATTAACAAACTGAGTGTCAGCGAGTGGCTGCCGGAGCACAAACCTGTGAGTAAACCAGCACACACACTCAGACTACGCTGCGGGCCTGTTTTCAGAGGCAGGCGAGCGCTCACGACTCTCCTCCTACAGGCCAGTCTGGGAGAGTGGCTGTCTGCGATCGGCCTGAGCCAGTACCACCAGGTGTTGGTGCAGAACGGTTACGAGAATATCGAGTTCATCACCGACATCACGTGGGAGGATCTGCAGGAAATAGGCATCATCAAACTGGGTAAGTCGAACACGTATTCAGTATGTTTTTCAGGCGTGCTTGCGTGACGACTGAAGTATGGCCGTTGCAGCGCTGCGTATGCGTGTGGTGGTGTCTGCTGTAAAACATTCAGCGGTTTGTGAAATGTTTTGGCGAGCTCAGAGCGCAGCGTAAGATCTGTGGAAAGGATGGCGAGAAATTCTGCAAGTATGTGATACTGTTATATGGCATTTTTATGACATTTTTCGGCGTAATGTACGATACTATGACAATCTCGAGAGATTTTTGACAGCATAGTATACTGTAGTGTTATGTGGCATTTTGGTGCGGACATTGACGACATACATTAATATGACGTTATTTTGGGTGATTTTTAACAACATAGTATACAATTAAATTTTGGAGTCATTTTTGGAGACATACAATACTGCATTATTAACAACATACTGTACTACGACATTTCTGCGCCATTTGGGTTCATTTTTTGCAACATATTAAAGATCAAGTAGTTTCGACCAAGCAACATTATTGGTCCACAAGACTTTTAGGAGGTGCTCAGATATGGATTACAGCACACCTGCCACCATTTCTGAATCACAGCTCCAGAAGACATGAAAGGGTTAACGCAATAATGCAAGTATGGAGGAGCAACACGTGTAATATCATTAACACCATGTTGATAACAAAAACTGTGTGTTTATGGATACAGATCAAAAAACAGATCAAAGTAAAAGTAACAGCTACTTCACGAAACCATAAACTAGCACGAAAACGACATTAATCAGCATAAAACACCCATTCTGCACAGACAACGACCGAAAAACCACTCAGTCCCGATCTGACGTGCTAAAATATCAGGTTTTTGGCCTTTACTATACTATTGCCTTGTTGGCCATTTTTTTCGACGTTCCAAAATA
>NW_024622756.1:0-4233 GCF_008729295.1 Plectropomus leopardus
GTGTGTGTGTGTGTGTGTGTGTGTGTGTGTGTGTGTGTGAGAGTGTGTGTGAATGAAGTCAAATTTCCTCCCATATTTCACCAAACACAGAGGCCGCATGACGATGTCGTGATTTGGGATCACGTTCAGGCTCACGGTTCTCTCTCAGTAAGAATAACGGAGGCTGCGTTTCAAACATGAATGAAAGTTGTGAAAGACGGCGTTTTTTGGGCAAAGGCGGCTTCATCTCGCTGCACGGCGTGGACACAGAGAAAGCTCGAATCCATCAGAGGATTTTGAAACAGGAGAAAAATGGATAAAATGACAAAAGTGTCTGAATCTGTTGTTTGTTGAAGCCTCTGAAACCGGAGCAAAGTGGCCTGATTGAAAACATAAAAAGGAAAAACTTTTACAACAAACGGCCCGATGAAACTGGCAAAAGTTTCAAAAAAGTTTCCTGAAATAAGCACAAAAAAAGACAAGTTATTTATGTTTATGATCCTCACTGTTTGTTTTTTGTCATGTGCACATTTTGAATTAGTACCTTCCAGAAACAACTTACCAGTGTTTATACTTATACTGTCACAGTACCTATTTTTTTTATCTGTACTTTGAGTTTTTAGATTTTATTTTAACACTGCTACATTTCTCCAAAGCATGTTGATGTTCCTTTTAAACTTTAAAAAGTGCTTCAGAATCACAATAATTCTGTAACATAATTTTAAATATGTAATTGTGATAATCAATAATGCAGTTTTCCCTACCTTTTTTCCCTTTTTTGTCCTTTTTAAAAAATAATTTTCCAAATCTACTTTCTTGCAATTTGTGTAACATTTCTTACTACGTTGATCACTGCTTTTTTTCTCAGAGTTCAGAGGTTTAAATATTGTGAACAGCGTCTGAAAGCAGCACAAAAAAGTGAAGTCGCTCCACATTTCAGCGTTTTCAGCTTTCTGTGATTTTTTTTTTTTAAAGTGAGAATAAGAGCTGAGAAATACATTTTAAAAAAGTCTGAAGGTAATTAAGATCTTGAAGTGTGTATTATGGAAGCTGCAGAGAGGCCCGTGGGGGAGGGGCAGGTTCGGGTTGGGGAGCAGTGAAAAAGATGCAGGTGTATTTTGTCTTTTGTTGCTTCTCTGTATCTGTTTTTGTCTCTGTCATGACAGTCATTAATTAATTAATTAATTAATTATTTTATTTGTTAAGAGGATGTCAAATATGGTTTTCATTTGCTATTATTGATATTTACGTCTTTGATTTATACATGCAAGTTGTGTAGAAAATAAATACAAATAATAAGTCAAAAAAAAAAAGACAAAATTATCTTAAAACTTTGTTGAAAAAAAGTGAAGAAGTTTGTTTGGGTCGACAACATAAACACGTAAAGTCCAAAAAGCAGCCGTGGTCTGTGCTCGCCGTGTTTAACCAGAGTAACCAGGACGACGGCCCCTTCAGAGATTCATATACCGACTATAAAACCTCTCCTGGTTGGAGCGGATGTACATTTTGTGAATTCCCCTGTGCTGAACCCTGGGCATCGCCCGCGCTGCAGCACGAGCTGCCGTGCCAAGTTTCAGGCTGCCAGAACAAAGCCGAGCTGTATTTTTAGACTGAACAACATGGCTACAGGTGGTGAGGAGTCAGAACTCAAGTCCTCCACTCCTACAAGATCCTCCGGAAAAAGAAAAGGCCTCTGCTGTCAAAAAAAGTGGAGATATCAGAAACGTAGGAGAAAGTGTGAGAGGAAAAAAAATATATAAAGAAATTAAAAATGTACTTTGCCAAAAGTAGTGAAATGTTTCCACGGTTGGCTTTCGTGCACAGATAACAATGAGGTTTTTTTGGATATGTAGGTTGCAGAGTGTCTACTCAAAGTTTCTGAGACCTTTATGATTCCAGTCAGAAACTCTGAAATGAAACAGAGTCAAAGTGTTTTTAGGAGCTCTGAAACTGAACTTTACACTTTACATTTTATTCTACACATTCTCGAGACCTTTCCGAGCCTCTGAAGTTTGATAACATGAAGAAAAAACTTTCCATACTGTTTTTTTTTTTTGAACGTTTTCTCATAATGAATATAACTCTGAGGCCAAAAGTGCAGAAACACTCCTGTGTGCTTTACTACTCCATTCAAATCTTAACGCTGCGGCTAACAGAGAGTTTTACAGCTGTGGAGGAAGTACTCACAAGTACTTATACCACACGGTAAAAATACTCTGTTACAGGTAAAAGTCCTGCATTTAAATTTTATATAAAAGTATAATCAGGAAAAAGAACTCAAGGTATTAAAAAGTAAAAGTACTAAATGAAGAAAAATGAGTTAAACATGAATGTGTGAGCAGCACATTTCCTAACCGTCAAACTGCAAAGACTCGTTTTTTTATTTTGGATTAATCTGCTGATTATTTCCTCCATTTATCGATAGTTCGGTTTGTAAAAACATGATAACTGTGACGGCACTCTGCAGCCTACCAACTAATCTCAAATCATTTCAGCTCCAGTTTTATTTATAGCTGTGAAGTTTAATCCACAATAATTAGGCGTCATCTTTGGCGTGTTAGTAATGCGTGTTTATGATTAAGGTCCGAACTGAAAAAAACTCGGCTCATCGATCAGCCGTCCAGCCCGATAATCACACCGCACAAAGTCCCGCTGAGGAGAAGACAAACTTTGTTTGTGAAAATTGGCTTGCTAAAAACATAAGAAGGCAATGAGCCACAAAAGAAATTAAGCAAAAATTAGCAAGGCATTACCAAAAAAAGGCAAGAAAATTACCTTAAATAGTCATAATGAAAAAATAAACGAGAAAAAAGAAATGAGCTGGAAAAAGTGCTTTAAATATTAAATTTCTGTAATGTAATTTTAAATATGTAATTTTGATAATCATCAATCTATTTTTTTCCCCTAAACATTTTCTTTTTATCTTTTTAAAATTAACTTTCTAAATGTACTAATTTGTTGCAGTTTGCAAAACATTTCTCCGGGTTTCAGAGGGTTAACGGCGGTCAGAGGCTGCTTTGACATGTTTAAGGATTTAACGTGCTGACGGTGTCCTCGTCGGGTCACGTCTGTCCAGCGTGATTGATCCGATACAGTTTGATTCTGACTGATAAAATAAACATTTTGTTCGGCTTCAGTTTGATTGTTTTTGGAGAAAAAGCGTTTTTCAGGTGTGAGACTGGAGCCGTTTGAAAGGTGTCAGTGTTTGCTCGCAGCCTGAGTCCAGACGCTCAGACGCTCAGACGCACAGACAGATCAGCTCTCCTCTTATTGCCTCCAACCATCTTTCACTCGACTCTGACAGCCGCAGAGTCAGTAACAGGAAACACTTTGGCAGCAGCGCTGCTCCGACGTGCCCTTGGGCGAGAGATGTGGAGGAAAGACGGGGAGACAGAAGTTGATTCTTTATTTGGAGAAAATTGTTGAAGACTCGGTTTCACTCTGAGGTGAAGTCCTGCAGTCAAAACCTCACACTGTTTCTGGTTTTTACGTTTTATTTTTAAATCATATTCACTTTAAACACAGGAGACAGATGAATATAAGACTGAGCATTCACTATATGCTCTTTAAAATGTTGCCTTTTTATTCATTTGATACACCGTTTGTTAGCTTTATTCTTATTAATATTATCTCATTAGGTTTTATTTTCCATCTTACGTCTTATGTTTTATCCTAATTTTTATATTACTTTTACTCGTGTTATCAGGTGATGGATCAAGCATGTAAAAATGCATCCTACCTTTTCTGTTCTGATTTTTTTATGTGCGTTTTTTTTTTTTGTTTGTGTCTTTTGATGTGAAGCACTTGGTGCGTGTAATTTCTTTCTTGTAAAGCACATTGGGCTGCATTTCTTGCATGAAATTTGCTATATAAATAAAGATTATTAATTATTATTATTATTATTACTATATTCACTGAATTACCTATAACTGGTTTTTGTTGTTATCATGTTTTTATCTGAAAACATATTCAATTATTTTGTGCTTTTCATATTCAAAGAGTATAATTAGTGTTGTATTTAACCCTTTGACACCTGGAATGACATCAGTTTTCTTGCGCTGCGTTCAGAAATCTTTCACATGCATTTAAACATTTGAAACTGCAGAAAATTGGTTTGATTTGTTTTGACAAAAAAAAAAGGATAAAAAAAAGCAAAGAGCAACTTGGCAGAAAGATGTCCCACAAATTGCTTGAAATTAGGACAAAGTGACATAAAAATCTGAAAATGAGAGAAAGAGATTCTGAGTTAATAAT
>NW_024622757.1:0-1823 GCF_008729295.1 Plectropomus leopardus
ACACACACACACACACACACACACACACACACACACACACACACACACACATTTTAAGATTTATTGAACAATCCTCCCCCATTTTTGCCCCGCCCCCTCCTCTCTCATAAATAATGATCAGTCCCTAACAATGATAAGAAGCCCTGCCTCTGATAATCTGTCCATTCTGGACTAAAACACAGACTATTTTCCAGCTCTGGTCAGTAAATGTTTAATGATCGCAGCTGTAAAATAATCAATATCTACTGAGAACTAATTACTAAACCTGTTCATTTTTCATCATTAAATTAAATTTAAAAAATTAAAAGTTTTTTTCAGGGTAAATCAGAAGCCAGAGTGCAAAGAAAAAGCATGAAAATAAATGTGTTGGTACCTCCATGGTGTAGGTTTTCCCCGAGCCCGTCTGTCCGTAGGCGAAGATGCAGACGTTAAAGCCGTCGATACAGGAAGTGACCAGCGACTGCACCTCCTGAAACACCTGATGGAGAGAGTACAGATCTCAGGTACTTGTACTTTACTCAGACATCAGTATTTCTGATGTCTGCAGCTGAAGAGACGTCCTGTCCTCACCTCTTCCTGCGTGGCCTGAGGAGGGAAGACTTTGTCCAGCTCGAAAGTCATAATTTTGCCCTTGTTGGAGAGGTAGAGGACGGCGTCGTCATCCGAGTCGAAGCTCAGCATGGTTTTGGCGTCGGCGGAGTCCTGCTCCTCCTGACTGACGGGCCGGACGCGGCAGAAAACACGGATGTTACCTGGCAGACGGAGAGCAGGGATGCAGAGGACATGACGACAAATACCAGCTGCAACACGGAGGATATTTATTATTTTTTGTCTTTACCTATATTCAGTTTTAATTTTTTTTATATTGTAAAAGCTTTGTATTTTTCGGTTTGGCTCTTTGTGCGTACCTGAGCACGAACAACAAAAAACATGGAAAAAAAGGCAAAGAGTAACAAGAATTGACCCAAATATTAGCAAGATATTTGTAAAAAATGTTACAAAAAAGTGAAATCAGCAGAAAAAAGAAAAGTACCACGAAAAGGAAATAACTTGAAAAATGATAAATAGGAAATACTGCAATAACTGCTGACTGCCTGATTTTGAAAGAAATAAAAAAAAAGTTTAAGCTTTTAAAGTTTGTAAAAGTTGTCAAATTGCAGCACAAGAGAAGCAAAGTGATGACCATCCAGCTTTCAAAGGGTTAAAGTGAGTTTCTCTGACCTTTGAGTCGAACGAGCTCGTTGTGACATTTCTTCCTCAGGTTCATCTCTCTCTTGTATTTCCGCAGCAGCTCCTGATTGGTGCTGCTCACATCGCTGATCACCTGACAGATCTGACACACACACACACACACACACACACACACACACACACACACACACGATTAATAAAGCAATAATTCTGTGTTTTGGGGACTGAGGGTCGATGAGGGGACTGAGGGTCGATGAGGGGACTGATGCGCTCTCACCTCCTGCTTGGCCTCGCTGATGGCTTTATCCAGCATGAAGGGAAACTCCTGCACCTGCCGCTTCAGACAGTTATAGTCACAGGTGAGAGTCCGGAGCGCCGGCTGCAGGCTCAGCAGGTTCATACGCACCCCTGCAACACCACAACAACACACACTGTCAACACACACTGTCAACACGCGCACACACACACACACGGAGGACACTGACCCGCCAGGTTCTCGTGGACCGCCTTCATCTCGCTCTCGGCTCTGATGAACGCCTCCTCGATGACGCGGTTCTTCTCCTCCTCCAGGTTCTGCATCTCCACCTCCAGCTGACCCTGAGCTCGCTCCATCTCGCCCTCGTACACCAGGA
>NW_024622758.1:0-2217 GCF_008729295.1 Plectropomus leopardus
ACACACACACACACACACACACACACACACACACACACACAGCGTCAATACACACACTCATTTCATC
This sequence comes from Plectropomus leopardus, assembly GCF_008729295.1. Taxonomy (NCBI): domain Eukaryota; kingdom Metazoa; phylum Chordata; class Actinopteri; order Perciformes; family Serranidae; genus Plectropomus; species Plectropomus leopardus. Next base: position 68 of record NW_024622758.1, read on the forward strand.
CACCATCCGCATGATTTAAATGAGTTATTTGAGCAGGGCGTTTCTAGGACTTGAAGAGCCCAGACCTCTGTAGGGGGGTCAGGGGAAATCCTCATTTTTGATGAAAAAACTTTTTTATGCACTCTGACGCCTTATTTACCGTGAAAAAAACGGGTTTGGAAGGCATGTTTTCTATAAAAACATGGTGATATTAAAAAAAAAAAAAAAAAAGATTTTTCACTTAAAAAATGTTGATGATTTTTGTTTTTTAATTTTTATTTTTTTGTGATTTAAAAAAATCAAAAAACATATTTGGTGATTAAATTTATTTTTTTTAAGTATTAAAAAAAATTGTGATTATTTTTTCTTCAAGAACTTTTCTCTTTTTTTTTTGTTTGTTTTTTGCGATTTTTTAAGAGAACACGCCTTTTAAACCTGCGTGCCAACCAAGACAAAAATTTCCGCAATCTATAAAACATTCAGGGCTGAAGCCTCACACGTCCAGGTCTAAAGACGCCAACGTCAGAAACCTCGCTGTCGTCTCACCTGAGGAACGAAGCCGGTTTCGAGCATCAGCAGGTGTCCGGCCACCATGATGGCGTCACTGGGACTGCTGGTTTGGGCCGAGTGGTAGAGGAGCTCCAGAGAGAGAGGAGCCTGACCCTCCTCTGCCTCGCTGCACAGCATCGGCTCCCAGCTGGGCGCCGACGGCTCAGAGTCGCTGGTCTCCTCAGGGTCTGTTAGAGCTGCCGCAGGACTGCTGCTGCTGCTCGGCTGTTTATTCAAAACAAGACGATTAAACAAACCGAGAAATAACCGCTTCCACAAGTACGACCAATACTGAGGTAATCATACAACAACGTTTGATTCAGGCACAAATATATTTAAAACCAAAATTAGTCAGCACTTCTTCATATTATCTTATTATGAATGTACTTGTGAGTAATGGCCTAAAAACATGTTTTGTGAGGTCACGGTGACCTTCGCCCACCAAATTCTACTCAGTTCATCGCTGAGTCCAAGTGGACGTTTGCGCCAAATTTGAGGAAATTCCTTCAAGGCGTTTTTTGAGATTTTGCTTTCATGAGAATGAGACAATTACAAGATCACTTTAAACTTTACCTTTGACCTATGACCACTAAACACACTAATTTATTTCATTGCTGAGTCCAGGAGGATGTTTGTGCCAAATTTGAGTACATTCCCTCAAGGCCTTCTTGAGATATCACATTCACAAGAATGAGATAAATGCAAATTCACATTGATCCTGATCTGTGACCTTTAACCACCACAATCTTACCAGTTCATCCTTCAGTCAAAGTGGGCGTTTGTGCCAAATTTGAAGAAACTCTCTCGAGGCGTTTATGAGAATAAACTGTTTGCATGTGGCCTTGATCTTTCAACACCAAATTCTAATGTATTCATCACTGAGTCCTAGTGGATGTTTGGGCAAAATTTGATAAAAATCCCTCAAGGTGTTTTTGAGATATTGCATTAGCAATATTACCGCAGACAAGGACACAGTTTCCTTGTCCTTTGATGGCGAAGATTTAATCAGTTCATCCTTGACACAAAGTGGACGTTTGTGCCAAATCTGAAGAAAATTCACCGAGATGTTCTTTGCATACTGCGCTGACAAAAATAGGAGGGATAACCCCGAAATCATTATGTCCCCTGCCACAACTGAAGCCAGCCCAGAGGAAACCAGTTTCTTCCACCACTGCATGTTTTATCAGACAAACTGGTTCCACAGACGAATGGCTCACCTGGCTGGATGTCATGGCAGCGGTCTGTTGGTTCTGCTGTTGCGTTTGGTTCTCCGTGCTGCTGGTCGACCTGTTGGTGGAGCTGGTGGAGTTTATGGAGCCGGCGGCGGCGTCGGTGGCGGCGGCGTCGGTGGCGGCGGCAGCTGCAGATTCAGGCAGGACGACACAGACCAGATCTCCGGAGACGATGCCGCAGGACGACAGAGTCTGACCGGAGTCTGTGAGAAGCTCCGAGCCGTTCAAGGACAAACTGAACTGTGTGTCTGCACTGAAACAGAAAACAGTCATTTACATCATGGAAATCAAATATTCTGCCACAGCGGAGCTATGAACTTTAAGATCTGGGTATATTTCAGACAGTATTCTTTGAATGGTAGCAATTATGTCAGTGAAATGAATATACAT
>NW_024622759.1:0-3520 GCF_008729295.1 Plectropomus leopardus
TTATTATTATTATTATTATTATTATTAGTAGTAGTAGTAGTAGTAGTAGTAGTAGTAGTAGTAGTAGTAATAGTAGTAGTAGTGGAGTAGTGGTAGTAGTAGTAATAGTAGTAGTAGTGGTAGTGGTAGTGGTATTTTCCTTATTGCTTATCTCTGCAGTGAAAATCCAATACTGGAAATAAAATCTAACTGCTTCACTGAGCCTGCCTTATAAAACAAATTCAAACTTAATGCTGTTAAAGCTGCAAAAATTAATAAGTGATTAATGTGTTCTATAAGCTGAATTATTCTTTGTAACAGCCAGCAGTCATGTTTTGTTTCTGTGGGAATTTCAGTGTGCTTAACAGATGACTGCATCCAAGTATTATCCACTAGCCTCAGTAATTAGCATTTTTTAAATAACTGAAATTAGTATCTGTATTTTTTCCAAGATAAGACTTCCATCCAAAATGTTTTTTTTTTAATTTTACATAAATTATGTATATTTATCTACAAAATGTGCCAAGCTCGAAAAACAGGAATAAATGTCAGCATGAGACCCCTGAGGGATATGAGAAACAAAAAAAATCCCTCTTCATTGCACAATATAGTATTTCAAAAATAACAAATAGAAATAAATCCTGTTTAAAATGTGGTGTTTCCATGTACTCAATTATATACCAAGGATCAGATAAAATTACTTTTACCTCAGATGTAACCACTTGTAACCACTAAGGCTTTGGAACATTATACTGCAATTTTCAAATGTAAACTTGAACATGCTACCAGGAATCAGACTCAATACAGTACTCCCTGTAGTGTCACATTACATGGCAAGAATAATAAAAAATGAAAATACTGATCTCCTCCTGTTTCGTGTTTATTGGACAGAATCAGTCATGTCTCACCTGTCCATCAGGCTCCCTGCTGCTCTGCACACCTGCACCCAATCATTTCATCAGCCTCCTGACCTCACAAAGTAGGTGCCTCCCCACCTGCACCTCACTGGGAAATGAGTCTCACAACTACTCAGCTTTGCCTTCAGCACCACTATGTAACTGAGTAACACAGCAGCACCTGAATCAGCACTTTAACAGAATAAGACAAGAATCAAACTTGAAAATTATTATTTTATTAACCCTAACAGCAATCTGAGAGGACTGAATAATGACAATAATCATGTTACGGAGGAGCAGTCATCTCATTTAATCTCCTGACTCACATTAACAGGCAAAGCTGCCACCATGTTAATACAAGGAGTGGGTGTGTGGCTGTGACCTTACTGGATCTACTTTCTACTCACAGTTTGCATCACCCAAACACACACAGCATGTGATGCTCTCTGACTGTTGCGCTTTTAACTGAAATGCAGCATGAAATTGGTGGAAGTGGAGCCACTGAATCAGCCCATTTGAAAGGCTTGAAGAGGGAGACACTTTACTAACTGAAAGGACCACACTCATGTAAACAAACAGTATTACCTACAGCTTTTATGTCATATTTCAGTCATGCAAGAAACATACAGCAAACATTTCAGATAATTGATGCGACCAAAAGCTTCTCATTGATCCAACATTCCTGGTGTTCAAATTTCAGAGGTGATGCCACTCAGTATATTACTATTCCTCCAATGACTTATCAAGAGTTCTATATCTAGGCAAGATGCCAGATATCAGAACAACGAAAGTATTTCTCTCTCAGTCAGAGAGCTGCAAGACAACTCCCAGTCTGTCTTCAGTGACACAGACTCACTTCCACAGTGCCATGTTGTCATTTTAAACCTTCATCACAGTGCCATCTCCACTTTTGTATCTCACCTTTGGGACAGATTATTGCTTTTGGCTCCATCACTGTTCCCAACTTGGCCTTTACTGAGCCAGAAAGTATTAATTTCACCTCTGACTGTGCACAGCCTTTAGCAGCAAGCACCCATAAAGAGAGCTGTGTGCATATGTCTGTTTATTACCTCAGTAAATATGACATCTATCAACAACCATGTTATCAATTAACAACATAAATATTGTTGCTGGACAGAGCTCATCCACTGCGCCTTTCAATTTCCAGCTCATAAAGTCTCTTGAGAGTCTGCGTCAGCATCAGTCCATGAAAAAATTAAGAGGAGCAAAAAAAAGAAGTTAACAAAATCTATGTTAAATGTAAATTAAATGCTTTGTATTACAGTCAGTGCATTCTCTGAGTTCTGACGTAGGTCACTGACAGCTGTCTAATATTTTCCCATTTCTCACAGCTTTTAATGTTTTGCTAAAGTGTTTCTAAAGTTCATCTACGTGGTTTTAACTGAGGTATCAGTTTGGTTAACTGAATACCTCCTTAAGTTCCTGTGTGCCTGTTACAGAGTCAGACAAGAATGGGAACTGTTGTTCATCTCTCCCATTAAAGCCAGATCCACTTTTTTAAAAGAAACATCCTCTGTTTCCTCAGACAGCAACAGACCATCACCAGCTTGATGGCTTTCTTCTTTAGTCCAGGAAATACAGACAACCAAACATGAACTTTGCAGCATTTCAGGAGGAGTGAGTCAAACAATGTCGAAACCAATAACAGTGTTTTATCTGAACGTTGCTTTTCAATTCAGGACTACTGGAATCGAGGAAGTCTTACACCAAGTACTTTGTATTTACCTCGAAACATGGTCTACTGTAAGAACATCATACCCTTAAACATATTCATAGATATGAGAAAGACTTCTGTAGACAGAGCTTTCTGAGTGGTTTCTCCATGTTCTCATGTACTCATTCTCTGAATAGTCAGTGAGGTTAAAGCTACAATACAAACAGCAAAGTATTACAGAGATTGCGTGTTTCAGAAAGTTACAAAAGTTTAAAGACCCAATCTCTTGCAACATACAGCTTTATCCATTATGGTGCTTTCTCTGGCAGACATAGAAAACAGCGGACGGTATGGAGGGAGCTGTGAAACCTGCTGAACTGTGACAGAGCTGAACTGAAGCTTGTCTTTTAGAAACACAATAGATCCAAGCTGCTAAAGCAACTTGCTATTGTCGTCGTTGGTGTTGTCTACACCCCCTTTCCTTTCCTCTCTTGTTCATGCTCAGAGAAAGATAAATAGTTGAGTTCCACATGGCCGAGAGCTTCAATACTAGTCATAATAGATGAGACATGATTTCACCTGGTGAAAAAAAAAATTCTGCAACATTGGTATTAAAAATGGGTGGTTTTGGGGGGGGGGGGGGGGGGGGTGGGGGGAAACACATTCAGTGCATCCATATTCAACAGGGACATTTTAGTCCTGAAGTTACTGTGGATTTATTTCAAATGTAACTCAATGATAACTGATTTTCCACTGCGTTTTCTTTAACTAAATTATAGACACGAATTTACTGTAAAACTCTGACAGAGAAGTTGGAGCTTGAACAAAGAGACACTGTAACACGCGCTTCAAACAACAGAGAAATGAAGATATGGGATTTGGAAACCAAACCAAACTGAGTACAGGACCAGCCAAGCCTCCAGGACTTTAATCACATAAGCTCTTTCTTGTAAGGACCATGAATTCATGA
>NW_024622760.1:0-2154 GCF_008729295.1 Plectropomus leopardus
TGTGTGTGTGTGTGTGTGTGTGTGTGTGTGTGTGTGTGTGTGTGTGTTGATCCATCCAGTAACCTGACCCCAGGCTGAGTGACCAGAGTTAATAGATGGAGACAGAAATAGCAGCAGCAGAGAAAGCAGAGAGGGGCAGGGAGCTGGAGGAGGAGGTGAAGATGGAGGAGAACGGCACAAGGGCACCGACAGCAGCACTGAGAGTATTTATAGTGGAACAGGAGCTTTCTTTTTTCCCCTGATCGATACAACCAGAACAGCACATGACCTGTCCACTAATGGCAACCTGCTGTGTGTGTGTGTGTGTGTGTGTGTGTGTGTGTGTGTGTGTGTGTGTGTGTCTGAAAGAGTAAAAGGTCAGTGAGAAAGACGGAGCAAAGACAGAAAGTTTCAGTTGTCCACTGCAGCTTTAACCTATAAGAAATGCTGATAAAATGCATCTGCACTGCACGCACTGATGTCAAATTCATCAATAGTAATAATTATGGATACAGACCCAATCACAATGCTAATTTATAATAACTTTCAGACAAAAAAATCCACTGGTCAGCAAATACAATCCAATACTGCCGAGCAAATGCTGCCTAAATTAGGCTGTTTTTAGCTTATCTAAAAAATAAATATAAAAAAAAGGCCATCTAAAAAAATCCATTTGATTTTCAGTGTATGCTATTTTTATCGTCACCCCTTAACCAGTATGCATTGTGATGCCGGTTATTTAAAAAAAAAAAAAGTTTGTGGTGTGTATATATCACAAAATACACTAAGCAGACATCATTTAAATACTTTTTTTTTTTTAATTGGGGGTACATTTTTGGGTAAGTTACCTTAAAACAAAACTGTACCATAATGTTAAGAAATGAAAAAAAGAGGGTCTCAGCTAAAATAAAAGCTGCTGCACTCCAAACAAAACACGAACTAATTAACTTATTCAAACCTCCACTGAGTCTAGTTTATCTGAAACCTACATCACAGAAACGTTTGAACTGTACGTTTCTACAAAAGCTGTTTCATGTTTGTAACAAACTGTCAATTAACAGCACCCGTCCACAGGAAGCGCCTTTTAAAATGCATCCACACACACACGCACACACGAAACATCAGCAAAGCCATACACAAAATACATCCACAAATACCAGAAATACAACCACCAAAATACTACTACTACTATACTATACTACTATAACGCAGAAAATGTATCCTTCATCCAAACACAGAAGTACATCCACACTAAACATAAACCACAGAGGTGTCTTTTGTGTTGTTTGGTGTAAATTCCATTTCGTCACTGATCCTCTGAGTGCCATTTTAATTAGACATAATCAGAAGTTTGATATTTAAATCATGTTTAATGAGACTGATTATTAAAACTAACTGTAATAAATCAAAACTAACACACAGAATGTTATTATCTGAACACCTGAAGAAGGGAAGTCACGGATGGTTTTATGTTTGTCACTAGATGATAAACATGATGATGATAAATAATGAGAAAAAAATGATATTATTCATTGTGTATGTTGTAATGATGCTAAATACTGTAATAAACACTAAATGCAATAATGAACACAGTAAGTGTTTTTCAGTGAGAGATCACAATGGAGATTTAACAGGAAGCTGGCTCCACCTGGTGTCCCAAACTCACCTGCACACTGCTGACTTTATAAAAGTGAAGATAATATTGTTGTCCATTATTATTATTATTATTATCATTAGCTTTATTTATTTATTTATTTATTTATTTCAGTTTTCTCCACTTCAGTGTAAACTCAGGCTTTGGTCGTCTCAGCTGTCACGGTGTTTATATTTGTTGATGAATGTTATTAGCAAAATGATCAGAATCACACAGATTTACCTGATCAATAACTGCACTTTATTAAAAATCATCTAAGCTGAGAAATTTAGAGAGATTTTAGTTCAGATTTCTGTTCTGGTCTCCAGCTGAAGCTCACAGAGAGCGACAGAGCACTGCTGCCCTCTGCACTACACACACACACACACACACACACACACACACACCTGCACTACACACACCTGCACTACACACACACCTGCACTACACACTCACACCTGCACTACACACACCTGCACTACACACACACACACACACACACACCTGCACTACACACACCTGCACTACACACACACCTGCAC
>NW_024622761.1:0-2257 GCF_008729295.1 Plectropomus leopardus
AGGTACTGGAACTGGGGGGGGGGTACTGGGTTTACTGGTTTCAGTGGTGTTCAGATCCTCTGCTGGAGTAAAAAAAGTTCTACTGTGAAAAATACTTAATGAGGAGTAATATTCAAAGTTCTGATGTAGTAAAAATACGCGAAGAAATACAGCATTATCATCAGCAAACAGACTGACTCCAGATCGGTTCTGGTTCTGGTTCTGTCTCTGATTGTCTTCAGAGTTTCTAAACGTTCTAAGGTTTTTTTTTTCTGTCTGAAAATCCAAACAAAAACAAAAACGACTTGTGGAACAAAACAAGAGCGAAACTCAAAAATCTGCTTCAATGAAACAAAATATTAAAATTTACTGGATTCAATTTAATTTGCAGTGAGGACGTTTACTGGTTTGTGCTGTTTACCGGTTGTTTACTGCAGTGGACATGGACTGTTGTTTACTGGTTGTTTACCGGTTGTTTACTGGTTGTTTACTGCAGTGGACATGGGCTGTCTGGGCGGGAAGACGGAAGAAGAACGACTGGATGAAAAAGCGAAGAGAGAAGCGAACAAGAAGATCGAGAGACAGCTGCAGAAAGAGAGACAGGCCTACAAAGCTACACACAGACTGCTGCTGCTGGGTGAGACACCCGTCTGTCCATCTGTCTTTCTCTGTCTCTCACCAGTCTGTCCCTCTGTCCGTCTGTCTCACTTGTCTCTCTGTCTCACCTGACTGCCTCCAGGTGCGGGGGAATCAGGCAAAAGTACGATCGTGAAGCAGATGAGGATTCTTCACGTCGACGGTTTCAACGCTGAGTGAGTCAACTTTTATTTTGAAATGTCACGCCGAGCTTCAGTACTTCCTGTAAATTTGACCTTTTATTTCCATGTGGAGACAGGAAATTATCGTAGATCTGATCGGCGAATAAAATGATGAAGACGTGATCGTCAGGAGTTCAGTTTTCAAAAAACCATAAAAATCAGCTGTTTGATTATATTTTCAGATTTCAAAGAAAATGTTTTGTCATTTTCTTTTTAAGTTTTGAATTTTAAGTAAAATATTTGGGTGAGACATTTTTTTCTGTGATGTCTTGTGAAGAAAATAATTTGATAATTTTTCAATCTAAAAATTATTGTCAAATTTTAAGAGATTTTTTTCCTTTAAAAGACTTGACTTGAGGATCTGTGTCTCATTCACAGCATTAAAAATGTCTTTCAATAAACCAAAACATATAACATATATAACAAATAAAGTCTTTGTTTTCCAGAGAGAAGCAGCAAAAGATTCAAGACATCAGGAAGAACGTGAAGGATGCCATCGTGGTGAGTCACAGGCCAGGAGGAAGTATTCAGATCCTTTACTCAAGTAAAAGTACCACAACCACACTGTGTAACTGTAGTTTAATTAAGCGGCTGTGATTGGACCAAACACATTTTAACCGAAGTTCAAACAGGTTTAAAATGGTTCTCATTAAAAAAAACTCATCTCCACAGGAGGTCTGCTCACCTGCTGTGTGACGCCCAATCAGAGAAAGAGCCAATCAGAGTGTGTCTGTGTGTGTGTGTGTGTCTGTGTGTGTGTTTTAGACCATCGTGGCGGCCATGAGCACACTGACTCCGCCTGTTCCTCTCGGCAACCCTGCTAACCAGTTCAGACTGGACTACATCAAGAGCATCGCACCGCTGTCCGACTTCGAATACACAGAGGTAACACACACACACACACACACACACACACACACACACACACACACACACACACACACACCACACACACACACACAGAGCCAACACAATTGTTCTCACAACTGACACTCACAGCTGACATAGAGCCGACACTGGGCCGACACAGAGCCGACACTGGGCCGACACAGAGCCGACACAGGGCCGACACAGAGCCGACACTGGGCCGACACAGAGCCGACACCTGGGCCGACACAGAGCCGACACTGGGCCGACACAGAGCCGACACAGGGCCGACACAGAGCCGACACTGGGCCGACACAGAGCCGACACTGGGCCGACACAGAGCCGACACTGGGCCGACACAGAGCCGACACAGAGCCGACACTGGGCCGACACAGAGCCGACACTGGGCCGACACTGGGCCGACACAGAGCCGACACAGAGCCGACACTGGGCCGACACTGGGCCGACACTGGGCCGACACAGGACCGACACTGGGCTGACACAGAGCCGACACAGGGCCGACACAGGGCCGACACAGAGCCGACACAGAGCCGACACAGGGCCGACACAGGGCCGACACAGGGCCGACACAG
>NW_024622762.1:0-1048 GCF_008729295.1 Plectropomus leopardus
GTGCTTTCGGATGATTTTTCGACATGCGAAATGATGGTGTTTTTGGATGTTTTTGCAAACTTCTATGCCATGGCGTGACTCGGCATGCTATTTAATGCAGTTTTCAGCTGTTTTTGGGACATGTCAAATTTTGACATTTCACGCCATGGTATAGCCTTGGTGTTTTTGGTGTTTTCGAGCAATTTTTCGAAATGCGAAATTATGGTGTTTTTGGACGTTTTTGCAACCTTCTATGCCATGGCATGATTCGGCTTGCTATTTTATGCAGTTTTCAGCTGTTTTTGGGACATGTCAAATTTTGACATTTTCGCCATAGTATAGCCTTGGTGTTTTTGGCGTTTTCGGACGATTTTTCGAAATGCGAAATTATGGTGTTTTTGGACGTTTTTGCAAACTTCTATGCCATGGCATGATTCGGCACGCTATTTAATATGGTTTTCAGCTGTTTTTTGGACATGTGGAATTTTGACATTTTACGCCATACTATAGCCTTGGTGTTTTTGGTGTTTTCAGACAATTTTTCGACACGCAAAATAATGGAGGTTTTTGGCGCTTTTGCAAACTTCTATACCATGGGGTGACTCGGCACGCTATTTAATGCAGTTTTCAGCTGATTTTGGGAAGTCAAATTTTGACAGTTTTCGCAATACTATAGCATTGGAGTTTTTGGTGTTTTCCGACGATTTTTTGACATGCGAAATTATGGTGTTTTTGGACGTTTTTGCAAAATTATATGCCATGGCGTGACTCGGCACGCTATTGAATGTGGTTTTCAGCTGTTTTGGGACATATCAAATTTTGATATTTTTTGCTACACTATAGCCTTGGTGTCTTTTGTATTTTTATTGTTTTCAGACGATTTTTCAACATGCAAGATTATGGTGTTTTTGGAGGTCTTCTATACCATGGGGTGACTCGACACGCTATGTAATGTGGTTTTCAGCTGATTTTGGGACATGTCAATTTGACATTTTTTGGATACTATAGCCTTAGTGTTTTTGGTGCTTTCGGATGATTTTTCGACATGCGAAATGATGGTGTTTTTGGA
>NW_024622763.1:0-1522 GCF_008729295.1 Plectropomus leopardus
TGCTTTTAACAATTCCAGTATAATAGGGCATCCTAAAAGTCATAAATTGAGTATGCTATTAAAAAAATGTTACGGTACACCAAGAAATAAAAAATGATAGGAAACAAAGTCATAGTATAGTATGCAGTCAAATATGTTAACAAATTCAAATTCAAACAATCTGAAATGTTATTGTACAGTATGGAATAAAACTGACATTTTCAGGCAGTTTAATAATTAGTCAGTTTCATTCTCGGTAGCTGACATTTGATAAACTACCATGCTAATCCTTTAATTTAAATTTTACATTTTTAAAATCTGTTAAAATAGCTTAAGTACACTTATTGTCAAAACGTTATTGTCTTCGGAATCAGGACATCATGGATTGGACTGAATTTGAACCTGTCGTCAAGACAGTGGATGAGGTTAAAAATACAAATGTCATCATCACATGTTCTTGAAATCATTCTGAACCAGTTTTCTTGTGTAATTAAAACAAAACTCAGCTTCTAGGAGCACTTTCCCTTGAAAAATGAAGTATCTGTATGTATGAACTATCAGATATTACTTGTGTGTATCTATAACTACAGTTTCCTGATTTGCCTTACTATGACAAAATGCCACAAAATTGAATCACAAATTAATTTTAGGTGACAATAATCAGCAAAATTAAGTATTTCAGTGTGTGTAAGTCCAAACCCATTTGTATTCACCTTCATTTCTTAGCCTCCAGTCTGACGCAGGTCGCTTTGAGTGCACCGTGTCTGCCCTGCGCTGGGTTTGTAAGGAAAAGGTCAGCTTCAAATACCAGTTCTGCTCATGGGAGGACCACAGCGAGAGGCCTTTGTGCATTGGTTACATGCCAGCAGGACCCTTACTGGACATCACGGTCAAAGCTGGGAAGTTTGAGGAGGTCCATCTGCCACACTGGATCTGTGTCGGTGAGATGTCATCAGCATTTTCCAAAAGACATATGCATCTCTTTTTCCCATCACCACAATTGTGCACTTTTTTTTGCAGATCACAGCTCCAAAATGTCAGACATGTTTGCGGTTCTGCATATTGATACCTGTGGAGATTTTCTGGAACAAGTGTTTGAAGTGACATCGTCCCACGTCAAGTTAATCCAGCCAGTCTTCTCCCCGCGACTGGTCATGATCCGAAAGAGACTCGGCTTGCCTGTGAAAGTTTTCTACGACGTGTGGATATACATGACAATCCAATCTGCCCTCACATTACACATTTACCTGGTGCCACCCGATCCAGCTTTGAAAAAGGTTTCTATTTTCATTTGTCACAGTAATTCTTTTTTCTTTCAATTACAAAATGGAATTTAAGGAAGCCCTAAGCATTCATACATTCACTTTTTCCCCCCTCGGTTTTCTTGAGATAATGGGATAATATTCTCGACATTCCTGATGTAACGACATAATTAACTTGAGATCTCAACATTAAAAAAAACAGTGCCGTAATAGTAGGGTATTCATCGAAATCATAGCCAAAACCCGACATACACCTCTTGTAAGGTTAACATTCAATTATT
>NW_024622764.1:0-1485 GCF_008729295.1 Plectropomus leopardus
ATAATGTAGCATGTCGAAAAAATGATCTAAAAAGCAAGGCTATAGTATGGCAAAAATGTCAAAAAATGACCTGTACCAAAAACAGCTAAAAACATCTCAGAACAGCATAAAATAGTGTGCTGAGACACGCCATTGCATTTAAACTTGCAAATATGGCCAAAAACACCATAATATAGCATATCGGAAAAAAGACCTAAAAAGCAAGGCTATAGTATGGCAAAAATGTCAAAAAATTACATGTCCCAAAATCAGCTAAAATGATTTTAAAACACCATTACATATTGTGCTGAGACACACCATAATAATAAAACTTGCAAAAACAGCCCAAAATACAGCATGTCAAGTCAAGTCAATTTTAATTTGTAGAGCCCATTATCAGAAAACATGGTTTGGCTCAGATGGCCTTCACAGCATACAACATCCCTCTGCTTAAATTTTGACATGTCCAAAAAATGGCTGAAAACCACTTATTATAGCTCATAGAGATGCGCCGTTGAATAGCGTGTTGAAAAAAAGGTCCAAAAACCTCCCAAAAGTGATGATTTAGCATGCCAAAAAAGCATTGCCAAAAACCGCCTAGTGTAGCATGGCGAAAAAATCTCAAATTTTGACGTCCAAAAAATGGCTGAAAACCACTTATTGTAGCTCATAGAGATGCGCCATAGTATAGCGTGTTGAAAAAAAAGGTCCAAAAACGTCCAAAAAGTGATGATTTAGCACGCCGAAAAACATTGCCAAAAGCCGCCTAGTATAGTATGGCGAAAAATCTCAAATTTTGACGTCCAAAAAATGGCTAAAACACACTTATCATAGCTCACAGAAATGCAGCATCGTATAAAGTGTTGAAAAAAAGGTCCAAAAACAGCCAAAATATGATACATTAGCATACTGAAAAAATCGCCAAAAAACGCATAGTATACTATGGCGAAAAAATCTCAAATTTTGACATTTCCAAAAATTGTCTGGAAACCGCTTATTATAGCTCATAGAGACGCACTATAGCATAGCATGTTGAACAAAAGGTCCAAAAACGGCCAAAAAGTGATAATTTAGCATGACTAAAAAATTGCCAAAAAAGCGTTGTATAGTATGGTGAAAAATCTAAAATTTTGACATGTCCAAAAAATGGCTGAAAACTGCATATTATAGGTCATAGAGACACTACATAGTATAGCTTATTGAAAAAAGGTCCAAAAATGGCCAAAAAAGTTATAATTTAGCATACCAAAAAAATCGCCAATAGTCTAGTATGGCGAAAAATCTCGAATTTTGACATGTCCAAAAAATGGCTAAAAACTGCCTATTATAGCTCATAGACATGCGCCATAGTACAGTGTGTTGAAAAAAAGGTCCAAAAATGGCCCAAAAAGTTAGAATTTAGCATACAGCAAAAATCGCCAAAAAAGTAGTATAGTAATATTGACATGTCCAAAAAATGGCTGGAAACCGCTTATTATAGCTCATAGAGAAACACCATAGTATAGC
>NW_024622765.1:0-5123 GCF_008729295.1 Plectropomus leopardus
TGACAAAAAGGAAAGAGAAAGAGAGAGGGGAAGAGAGGGGGAAAGAGAGAGGGAAAGAGGGAGAGAGACGCACAGCATGGAAACAAACGCATGTCATATTACAATACTGATAGGTGTAAAATTACTAAATGCACTCTATGATAGCATGTTGATGTTATGTGAAAATATTGTGGGTGTTGATAAAAGTCCCATGCGTATATTGAAAGTAGAGGCATGACTCATAATAATGGCAGTAGACGGTTGTGTCAAGCATGATCACAGCATTGCCGCAACCAGGAACCACAACACAGGCATAGCTTGAGACAGGACCACAGCAATGGCAAAACCAAGACCACGATCGGGGCGAGCCGGGGTACAATATCAGTGCAGCCACAGCACGAGCATGACCAAAGGCAGGGTCACAGCACCAGCACAGCTATCACCATGATCAGACACAGCCAAGACTGTAGCCAGGATCTGGGAAAACTAGGAAACAGTATTAATAATAATAATTATTATTATTACTATTATCATAGATAATTAAACCTATGTCAGCCTAACTAGGGGCTGGTCCAGGCAACCTGAGCCAGCCCTAATTCTAAGCTTTATCAAAGAGGAAGGTCTTAAGTCTACACTTAAAAGTGGAAATGGTGTCTGCCTCCCTGACCGAAACTGGAAGACGGTTCCATAAAAGAGAAGGTTAGTAACTGAAGGCTTTGGCTCCCATCCTACATTTGGAGACTTTAGCAGCCACAAGTAACCTGTGCATTTTCAAAGCTCGAGGGCTGGTAGGGAACTATGAGCAGAGGCAGATAGGATGGAGCCTGACCACTTAGAGCTTTGTAAGTAAGGAGGAGGATTTTAAATTCAATTCTGGATTTAACTGACTAAAATCACAAATGGTGCATTTCCACGACATGGTACTGGCTCTACTCTACTTCTGTGTCTATCCCTGCTGCAGCACTCTGTGCGTGAAGTGGTGCTGCGCTCAAATCCCTGCATTTACATAGTCACCTGAACTACTCATCATCCAACAGAGGGTACAGAGAGAGAGAGAGAGAGGAAATGTTACCGGCGGTATTAAATGCTTACAGTGGTATTAGCAGAATCTTTTTCACAGTAATGCTGTTATTGACACTTCATGAATGAGACATGTTTTAGTAGTGGTGTGCACCAGAAAATTGTTCTCCTCTGAAAGCCACTGTGGAATTCGAACCTTGTGTGTATGTGTGTGTCACGTTGAAATTGATGTTATGGCAGTTTTGCACAGCGTCGCTCTGATGACCAACTACACTGAGGCGATACTATCTTCTATAATAAAAAACAACACCCAGAAAAGTACCCAATACCAAAGGCGAGTAGATTAGAGCCAGTGCCATGTAGTGGAAACGTGCCATTAATCTGCCCCTAATGAAAAGGAGAGCAGCTTGATGAGAGACAGAGCAAACCATCGTCATATTTAAAAAGAATCACATCTTAGGTCTGATTAAAACTGAGACTGTAGTCTCAGTAGTCTTCTGTAGAAGTCATGAAGAAGTCCCTTCCACCGCTGAACATTTTACTGTTCAGATGCTGTGGCGCTGAAAGGAAAAGCTCTCTGTCTGCCTGTCACTGCGCCGCACTGTCACTCTGTTGCTGCAATCCATCGATCAGCTGCAGCAGACAGTCTGTATTCAGGCGCGTCGTAAAAATAAAATAATAACTATTTCTGTGCATTTTCAGTATTAATTCTCTAACCAGCTGCTGCATGTCTGATGTTCAGTAAAACACAGGACACGCAGTGGTAAGAACTGTGTGCCACAGACAGTGTGCACTCCGTTTGTGCGTTTTGACCTCCAACATCATGATCACCAGGTCAGTTCAGCACTATCACCTGATTATTTTATTTCAGCTGTCTTCCTTTGTTTCCTTTTGTGCTATATAGCGCCATAAAGCCTAGTAGAAGAGAGCTGCCTCCACCCGACTGAGTGTAACTAAACATACAAACTGTGCCCGTGCGTGCCTCGCATAAGCGAAGGAGGATTGACAGAGAGGCAGCAGAGACTGAAACATTAATTAGATAAGCATATTAAGTTTACTCAATAAAAAACATATTCTAGACCTATTTTATATGAAAAGTGTTCTTATGACTTTGTTGTTATTTGGTGCTACACATAGGCCTAAAATAAAATTGATTTGACTTTTCAGTGGGTGTGGGGGGCACAATGGTGCCTGGCCTTGATGGTTTAAATAGTAAGTTAAAACTGTCAAGACTAAAATAGATAAGAAAAGGATAAATTGTGTTAAACTCCTTGCACACCTGCCAACGGGTCTCCGCCATCTGCTTCGGTGTCCAGTTGTTCCTCCACATTAGTAACAGGCTTAAAAAATACGTCCTTCTCGCCACCATATCCAGGCTCTTTTCCAAAAAGGCAAGTGTGAAAAAAAAGGTGAAATTGAGGAAATATTTATCTGTATTTTAAGCTCCCTGTTGTCCTTTTCTCTCTTCACCTTCCCTTTTGCTGCTCCGCTGGTCCACCATTTTTTATCCATTTGAGACTGAATAACTCTATAGTCGGTCTTGCCACTTTCCAATTCTCACGGGCACATTACTCATCGTCATCATCAGGCACAACAACATAACAATCATAAAAAGTTAAGTATTTATCTGATTTTCGTTTTTTGGTTAAAAAACAATAGGCTAAATGTTACAGTTGGTGGGGTTTGGAGGGCCCCTAGGACCAGCCCAATTGGCCCGGTGGTTAATCTGTGCTTGCATACACACACAAACATGACCAGGCGCTCAATACCCTCCAAGTTTATGCCTGGCAGAATTAAAAATTAAATCATCATTTTACAGTGCAACCTGAAGATTAGAGGAATAACTGTTTTAGAGATTTAGAGATAGATTTAAATTCTGGGAGCACTTTTATCATACTAGATGAATATGTGATTTATTTAAATATGTGATTTATAATGCTTAAATTATATAGCTTGATATCTTCTGTAAAAAAAAAAAGTAAGGATGAAAATCATGTCTGTAATCTCTGCTGTGGAAGTGACTTCAGCTAAAAACCACGACAACCAACTAGTTCTGTTAGGTGACATCTCATCCTTCCACCCTCCAGCCATGAATTTCACATCCAGTGGAGCTTACTTTATGAATGTTGCATATGTTACAGAGCTAAGAAGCCAATGAGGACATGCTAACAGCCAAAGCTCTGCTGTACTTGTTCAGGACTCCTTTGTTTTTGTATTTCATGATATATTCATCAAACATGCATAGAGGTGCGTTTAAATGTCCATACTGATGGTTTTGCGATTTTGGTCCATTCACTACAAATCGTGCATACTAAATGCAAACCATCCCTGTAGAAGAAGAAGGAAACAAAGTTAAAAAAAAGAAATTTAATTTTCCTTGATCCTGCTACATCGTTGGAGTTGAAGGATGAGTTGATTAAAATCAGCAGCTACTATGAAAATTCCATCCGGTTCTTTGGGCGTGTTGCTGCTGATGGCATTGTTCAATTCCTGCAGTGCATTTTTTAAATTTGCATCAGAGTCTTGTGTCCATATGGCTCCCAACAAGGTCTGCCCTTCCAATGCAACAGCTTGATCCTGGAAGTTAGGGGTTAGCCATGTTTCTGTAAAGATGTTTGCAGAACAGTCTCTGATTTCCTGTTGCTAAGTGAGTCCCAGTCATATTTTTTCCACTTTATTCTCCTGTGAGCGGACATTAGCCATAAGAAGGCTTGGCAGAGGAATAGCTCTAGGTCCAAATCATGTCAGCTTCATCCTGATGTCGACTCTCCTCCCTCTCTTGTTCCAGCAGTTTTGTTTCTCCCCTCTGGTCTGACTGGCCACTTGGTGTATGCTGTTTGTGGGGATCCTTTTGTGGTTTAGTGGATTCAATCCAAACCCCACACAACTTTTCCTGATGTTGATAAGTGCTTGTCTATCGTAGAAAAGTCATGCTTCAGCAGAAGGGGCCATGGAGTCCAAAAAAATAGAAAAATATTGCAAAATATTGCAAAAAAAAGTAGCAAGGATCCGAAGAGCTACAGGCTGCTGCATCTACATGCGTTGCTGTCATTGTAAACGTTGATGTGGATATTTACCTGTCAAAGGAAATTAAACTGCTCTCATTGGCAGCTCAGCACAACACATGAGAATGAAAAAGGATGTGAGGAAAGTAAACAACTATGTCCGAGAGGGCGTTACATTGAAATAAACTTGCAGTATGAAGTAAGATTATTGTTTTTAGCCATTGAGGATTATTTGTGTTATTGTTAGCGCACAGTAAAGTCAAGTCAAGTCAATTTTTAATTATAGAGCCCATTATTACAATCATGCATGTCTGTTAACTGCATGGCCATTTGCAAGCTTAGCTTAGCTCTGTGATAGCCATGTGGTACTCTCACTACCTGGGGTTTGCGATTACAGAGCCTGGGTCTGTTGAACTGCACTACGCTTATCCTGTTGCCTCTCGGGAGCGTTCCTGCTCCCTTGTTTCCTAGTTTCCCTGGATCCTGGCCGTAACCTTGACTGTGCCTGACAGGGTGATAGCTGTGTTGATGCTGCGACCCTGCCTTTGGTTGTGCTCGTGCTGTGGCTGTACTGATACTGTGCCCCTCGCTCGCCCTGATTGTGGTCTGGTCCAGGTTGCGCCGATGCTATGATCTTGCCTTTGGACAACTCCCTTTCAACATATGCATGAGACTGTGTGTACTTCTCAGGGTTCACTGTGGTTTTAGCGTGCTTCCTCAGCGGCGGGTAGCCAGCGGTGAGCTCATTGAGTGGCTTCACGATCTTTGAGTAGTCTTTTACGAACCGGCGGTAATAACCGCAGAAACCCAGAAAGGTTCTTAGCTCCTTCAAGTTGTTTGGTTTTGGCCAGGTTTTTAATGCTGCTACTGAAACGGGTGGTGGTAGGACCCAGATGCAGTACAACAATAGCCTCTTGCAGTTGGTAATAACTTTTATTGTCACCAACACAGAAATAGCTCAGCTTACAGACAAAGAGTTCGTTCTTCGTGCCGGAAGCACTAGCAGTGTCTCTGGGATTGTCACTGAATGAAGAAACGAAGCTTGTACCCTCAGTGGCTGGCGGGGAGGAAACCCCGTAGCTCCACGAGCCGTCTCCACGTGCTGGAACGCCGACTGGG
>NW_024622766.1:0-1739 GCF_008729295.1 Plectropomus leopardus
TCCTCTGAGTTGATGGTTAAAGGTCTTCTTAGTGTGTCGAGGAAAATGTCTGAAGCAGGAGTCTCCGTGTTTCAGCGCTGGTCCTCAGTTGGGGAAGAGCAGGAAGCCGCTGAAGGTGCTGTGGTGGTTGCTGTTGTCCCAGATCTGAGTGTTTTGCCACAGCTGCAGGGAGAGCTTGTCACCGGCCTCCAGCTGCAGGGCGGCGCCGTTAGACGCCGTGTCGCTACCCTCCCCGGACAACTGCTCGTGGGTGATCAACATGACCTGAGCGCCATTTTTGTAGAGAACGGCACTCATGTCGAAGTCGGTAGGAGCGTTGGCTGTGAAGCGGATGTAGTAGACGCCACGAGTAGGTGCTGTGAACTCGCCTGGAGGAGGAAGGATTGTAAAATATATGTATTTTTTAATAATATTAAGTGCACATATACAATTTGGACATTAATAAAAGCTGAGCAGAAGCACCAAATATGACGACCCCTGACCTGTCTCAGAGTTGTACGCCTGTCCGATGTTGGTCAGGACCGTTTTGTAGATGAGAGGTTGATTTCCTGTTGTCGTCTTCTGGAGACCCTCACCTCCCAGAGAAACTGCAAACGCCACCTTTGGTACTTCTGAACAAAAACAACAGACACCATTAAACACATATGAAGACTGTCAAGATAATTGAATTTTTCTAAATTTGTGAAATTTCAAATAATTTCAGCTATCATTCACACACACGTTTTAAAAAGTAAGCATAAACTAAACAGCAGCTTTAGTGAGAAAACCTCCAGAGAAAAAAAATGTTTTTTATATACTGTGTACCCCTAACCCAACCAATTTATAGATAATACTGGAGTTTTTTTACTTGTTAAACAATAGTTAAATGATTAAATGCCTTTTAACAGCTTTTTTCGTGTGAGCTTAGATGAAACAGAGGACCGCTGTAAGTTTGGTTCCAAAATGACTAACAGTGGTGTCTGTGCAGGAAAAATAGTTTTTAATTCTATTTGTTTCTTATTTTTTGGTCTAAAATTAGAGATTAATACGGTTTAAACCAAATCTAAAATGTAAACAAAAACCTGACCCTATTATGGTCAAGAGAATCCACATAATATAGTTTTAACAGTTTTTATTGGAATTATTTATTTAGAGGAAATAAAAACTGTTAATAGTGAAGTCTATGGATCTCTATCTCTGTCTTTTTATCTTAAAACAGAGTGGCATCATGACCAAAACCTGACATTTAAAGGATTAAAACTCTGACAATTAATGAATATTTGTCAGAGGATTACTTTTATATTTCTGTCTACAACTTTATATAAAACGTAGCGTATGAGATCCTGTTTAAGTATTTAGTAACTGACCTCTCATGGCCTTCAGCTCGGTCTCTGTGGCCTCCAGTCGCTCTTTGACCTCTAAAAAACACACAAAATATTAAGTTCAAAAAAGCATAATCTAATAATGTGAGTGAGAAAGCAAAGCAGTGTTTATCGAGCGTCTTACTCTGGTTTTCGGTCTGAAACTGCGTCAGTGAAGCCTGAAGAGTCTTCAGCTCGACGACATCGTCGTACTCCGCCAGAGATTCATCCACCCTTTAACACAAAGACACAAAAGCAGGTGTCATGTGTGGACAGATGCTGCTGCTGCTGCTGCTGCTGCTGCTGCTGCTGCTGCTGCTGCTGATGCTGCTGCTGCTGCTGCTGCTGCCGATGCTGCTGCTGCTGCTGATGCTGCTGCTGCTGCTGCTGCTGCTGCTG
>NW_024622767.1:0-2767 GCF_008729295.1 Plectropomus leopardus
GTGTGTGTGTGTGTGTGTGTGTGTGTGTGTGTGTGTGTGTGTGTGTGTGTGTGTGTGTGTGTGTGTGTGTGTGTGTGTGTGTAGACAGATCATAACTGTGAGATTATTGTGAACATGCCTCTATGTGAAAAACCGTACAATCCTCGAGGACATGACAGACCTTCAAGGCCACAAAGGTTCACTGAGTGTCAGCTGCTTTTTGGTAATTTGATCATTTGCAAATTTATTTGGGAATTTCCACCCCTTCAATACAAAAACAGCTGGGTCCTGTATGACCATTTTAATCTAAATCTTAACGGTGCGGTCACACGTGAGCAAAGCAAGGCATATGATCATCATTTTGAATGTGGGCAGTGCCGATTGTGACACGCGGGAAGCCAGCCTCCTAATAAATGTCGTTGGCACATTTCCCTTTTTTTTTCTCCATGTCTGTCTCCTGAGTCACTGACAGCCAGGCAGCATCTGTTAAATGGGGCAGTTTGTATTCTTCATGTCCAATATCACACAATATCTGCTTATTAAGCAACAATCATTGTCTCCTCTGAACATACTTATTTGCTTTTGGTTCAGGCTGCGACCTCAGTGGTCAAAGTTCACCAAAACTTTGCTTTGCCACTGGAGGTTAATGTTTTATTTGCGCCTTTATTCACATTGAATGGACGTGATAGGGAATATGGTTAATTTTGTGCATGTGTGACCGTGTCCCAAAAACCTTAATTATTTTATTTTGTGTCATGCGTTTATTTAACATGTTATTTTGTTTGAAGACAATCTCGTTTTTAGGGTAAAAATTAGAGCTAGATTTATAAATAAGTCAGGGTGATATTTCAGCTGATGTTGGCTTATTGCAGCAATATCGGTGTCAGTGTGCATGATGATGAAGTAACAAGAAATTGAAGTTTAAAAAAAATCTCAAAATTAGGTTTGCAATTTAGAATTTGTCACCATTACACAGTTTGTCCACCAGAGAGCACCGACACATTTATTTTATTACGCGTAGTGCCAGCAAGTGACCACGATCACAAATCCTTTAAAGAAATGATCAAAGATGATAGAAATAGAATGAATAGAAATGATATTAAACTGTCTGCAGGGGTCTTTTTTCCAATTCAGCAGAAAATAGCGATACTTGTTAGTTGCTATTGTGACAACACACATCAGTTTCACCGTAAAATGTGTCACAGTCACTAGTTTTAGAGATCCGTATTAGCCTACAGTACACACATTCAGAGTTAATGAATACAATTTGATTAGATAATGCACAAAAGACGCCTTTAAGTACACATAAAAATGGCAGCTGCTCTGACCATCTTGCTACCTATATGTAAATTGAATGTCCTTTCTTTTCTCATTTTATCTCGATGTTTATGTGTTTGTTAAAAACTCCAAAATATCTTTATCAGTATCAGCCCCAAAGAGACGGTATCGGTCGAGCTATAGCAGTAATCTATCTCCATTTCCTGCCATCATGGAATAAAGACTTTTTAAAATATTATTTTTATCAAATCAAGTTAAATTCTCAAATATCAGTAAAATACAGGCTTTGACCCAATATTATTAATGCTTTTTTTGTGTGTTTTTAATTTTTTTTTTTTAATTATTAATCAAATTACCGCAAACTCACTGACATTCAGAAACCCTGGGCCGGGGTATATTCCAGAATAAGAGCAGTGGTTTGATTTTGTGCAAAATATCAGAGAAATGTCATCAACAGTTTGATGCGCTCGGTGGATGAACTTGGAGGCAACAGGGGCCCGTGAGGACGAGTCAAAGACAGCAAGGGGACGCAACCCAAACTGTGAGCGCAGTCTTTTTCGTCTGCTCGGAGCTCTACAGCCCTCTGGTGAAGACTTTTCTAGAAGATCAGACTGAGGGAGGGTGTGTGTGTGTGTGTCTGTGTGTGGGGGGCAGGGGTGGGGACGGGTTCGGGGAGGGGGTTTACCTTACCACAGTGACATATTAGTGTTAGACTTACTTGAACGAGAAGATGTTACTTAGATTCTACTGTAAAGCAGATAGATCTCTCTCCTCCTGACCTCTACTTCCTGTATTTCTGTGTTTTAATGCTTCGTCTCTATGCCAGTGGACTCACTCATCTCACTATGGCTGTACATGTGCCTTTTATTAAAGATCATGGAACCTGCTCCGCTGCTTGCTTGCTTGCGTGCTTGTGTGTGTGTGTTTGAATGTGGAAAGGACCAAAATAGAGCTGGCTTTCTGAAAGCGTCAGCCTGTATAAATATTGCATTCAATACAGCAGTTATGAAATCTAAATTTAATTCCAAAGCTTCGTGCGGATGATGGATACGTTTCATTGAATTTGTTGGGGAGAATATGAATCACTTTCAGTACAAAATGAATTAGCCGGCATCTGAACAACAACACACGTTGGCTTACAAGTTATTGCATGCATGAAAGTGAAAGGAGGCCAGGAAGTTTTTTTGTTTTTTTTTAAAGTAATATGACTAAAAAGATTGCATAATTGCATATTTCATCAGCTCATCATGACCTTTACCTGCTGCAGTTTCAGTGTCCTGGTTTTGTGCGTGCTGGTTCCCTGTCACGCTGTCATGGTTTAACTGGGATGCTGGAGTAGAGCAGAGCCATCGTTAGTGTCATTAGTAACACCTGCGCCTTTGCTACACTGACAAGTTCAAATGTCTGCTGTGCAAGAGGCCAGTGGTGGAAGAAGTAAAAGTACTAACAGTGTAAAAATACTCTGGTAAACCTTTGAACCCTGAGCAAACTGGTGCTTTTTCTGGGGACA
>NW_024622768.1:0-1809 GCF_008729295.1 Plectropomus leopardus
CATCCAGTTTACATGAGTCTAAAACCAGCTTGTATCCAGTTTATTTTCAGTTTACATCCACCTATTATCCAGTTTACATTTCATTAAATACAGTGTTTGTTCAGGTGTGTCTCTGGTGTGTTTACCTGGTCTCAGGTGTTTCTCTGGTGTGTGTCTCTCTTCAGGTGTACAGTGTGTTGTCATACAGCTCGGTTCACAGTCTGGACCAATCAGGACGGAGAGTGGTAGACTCCGCCCACCTCCACCTCCTTCACCTTGTCACTGTGGCTCACCTGGTCCAGATCCTGCTCACCTCCACCACAGGTGACTTACACACACACACACACACACACACACTGCAGGAGTTTATTGTGAGTCTAGTCAGTTTTATTTATAGAGCCCATTATCACAAACATGGTTTGCCTCAGAGGGCTTTACAGCAGGCACCATCCCTCTGCCCTCAGACCCTCACATCACCCGAGGAAAAACTCCCAAAAAAGAACCCCTGTAACGGGAAAATTTAAAAAAAAAAAAAAAGGGAAGAAACCTCAAGAAGAGCGGCAGAGGATGATGAGGGATCCCTCTTCAGGACGGACAGACGAGTGATAGATGTCGTATGTCGTAGTCTCGTGCATATATTGATACGGAGGTGTCCAAAGACATGATCACAGCATCGACGCAACCAGGATCAAGACCACGATCAGGGCGAGCGGGGATCCAGTATCAGTGCAGCCTCAGCACAAGCACAACCAAAGGACGGATAACAGCACCAGCACAGATATCACCATCAGGCGCAGTCAAGGTTACGGCCAGGATCCAGGAAAACTGGGAAACAAGGGAGCAGGAACGCTCTGGAGAGGCAGCGGGATTAGTGTAGTACGGTCCAACAGACCCAAGGTGGTGAACAGAAAAAAGGATAAGCACTCAGTGAGGATCCTAGAGTCATTGATCAGCAGTTACGACTTAAATATGAACGACAGAGAGCAGGAATAGAAAAGAGAGAAAGAGAGAGGAAGCAGAGCCAGAGTGGCAGGTCTGAACGGACTCAAAACCACCCCCGCCAGATCGGGCCGAAAGCTCTGCCACCTCCCCCTCCTCCCCGTCACACGGACAGGGATTTCAACTGATCACAAGAAACCTGTGCTCCAGGAATATACACACTAACGAAACGAGGGTCACTAATCAGCTATTATGGCCTAAATATGAAGGTCAGAGAGCAGTGTTGGCCCCCACTGCTCTCTGACCCCTACAGAAGGTCCCCCGACAGATTAAACCTATGTCAGCCTTACTAGGGGCTGGTCCGGGCAACCTGAGCCAGCCCTAATTATAAACTTTATCAAAGAGGAAGGTCTGAAGTTTACCCTTAAAAATGGAGACGGTGTCTGCCTCCCTGACCCAAACTAGAAGACGGTTCTGTAAGAGAGGAGCGTGGTAACTAAAGGCTCTTCTCACCTGTGTCCTCAGAGGAGGTGTGTATGGATCAGGACAGCGGGGGGTCAGAGGAGGAGGAGCTCACCTGTCAGCTCTACAACACACTGAGGACACACCTGGGCAGGTCAGTGCGCGTGCGCGCACGCACGCACACACACACACACACACACACACACACACACACACACACACACACACACAAGTTGTCATCAATATCACGAAGAGCCTGAAGGTGTTTGATAAGATTTAAAGACGGTGGCGTGATGAGGTGGTCAGCTTAGATTGATTGATTGGTTTGTGGATGGATCAGAAGTAGCTCTGATACAGCATCAAGACATCAATCAATAATTGAGCTTGAAAAAATAAAAATAGATCAACAGTCGAGACATAAATGAAGAA
>NW_024622769.1:0-1458 GCF_008729295.1 Plectropomus leopardus
TAGTGTCTCTGTAACAGCAATGCAATCTCAGCTCATACATTTGATGCATTCATATTGGTTCAGTCTGAAAAATTTGATTAGCGTTGATAGGCAGCCTTTTTTTTTTTTTTTTTTAAAGTTTAGTGTCCCTGCAGAAGTCTTGATATTATATTACATTGTGGATCAAGCATCTGTTAAAATGAAAGCCTCACAACACACACACGCACACGCACACACACACACACACACACACACACACACACACACAGGAGAGACTGTTGCAGGTCCTCAGAGTCAAAACCTTTTAGAGAGAAAGCTGAGGAAGTCTCGGGCAGAATGGGTGTGTGTTTTTTATGATAATGATTTTGATATGTTTAAAGAGGAAAAAAAGGCTCTAATCTAGTCAGAGATGCCATGATAGTTAACAGAAAAAATACGCTCACTCACTCCTTGAGGATTTCTTGCACTAGTTTACATGCACATACTTAATGAATGCACACATCAACATGCATTTTTCCCTTTATTAAAAACTGCATCGACCACAGTTACTCCTCTGTAGAAGATGTACAGCAGAGGTAACACCTGGATATTCAGCATCCAACTGTAGACCTCATCAGCTGCAACATAAACTAACATAGACAACAGGGAGACATTTGTATTCAGCTTACAGCCCGCGGGGCAAATCTGGCCCCTGATAAGATGCAGTTTGGCCCCCAGTCATTTTTCTAATTCTCAGTAAAAATAAAGTGATTCACACTGGGAATTGTTTTTTGTACTTTTAGTATACATAAGGTGCCAGAGTGCATAAAATAAATCTTAAATTCCTAGAAATATCCTATAATTAAAAAAAATGTCCTAAAATCCTAGAAACGCCCGAACAAAAGGTCCAAAACTCTGAAATGTTTAAAACACTGGAATTGTGCTAAAATCCTAGACATGTCCTAGAATCTAAGAAATGTCCTAAAATCCTAGAAAAATCCTAAAATCCCAGAAACGTCAAAAAATCCTAGAAATTTCCTAAAATCCTGGAAATGTCCTAAAATCCTAGAAATGTTGCAAAATCATAGACATGTCATGAAATCCAAGAAATGTCCGATAATCCTCAAAAATTGCTACAATCCTAGAAATTTCCTAAAATCCTTGACGTGTCCTAAAGTCCAAGAAACATCATTGAGTCAAAGAATTGCCCTAAAATCCTACCAGCATGTATGGGGTTGCTGCAAGTGGCCCTCCATCATTTTGCAAAAGTGGCCCCCAAGCAAAGCAAGTTGAGTATGAGCATCATAAGAGAACAAGCAGGAGAAGCAGGTGCTGAAGAGAATCATTGATGGTTTGAGGTTATAAAGATGATTAGACGACTAAACTTTTAAATATCAAAGAGACCGATATTGAGCGAGGAACCGAGAGGCTCTCCAGACAAATGAACACTCATCATTCCAACACAGCTCCGAGATTAACGAGAGACACAGACAGAGACAG
>NW_024622770.1:0-1545 GCF_008729295.1 Plectropomus leopardus
CTAAAATTTTAGGATATTTATAGAATTTTAGGAAATTTCTAGTTTTTTAGGATGTTTCTAGAATTTTAGGACATTTCTAGGATATAAGCACATTTCTAGGATTTTAGGACATTTCCAGGATTTTAGGACGTTAGGGTCTTAGTTAGGACCTCTGTTGGGGGGTGTGGGGGATCCTCCACTGACACTGATGCTGTTTTATACACATTGGCACCTTATGAATACTAAAAATACAAAAACAGTTCCCAGCATGAATCACACCCGGCACCGTTTAGGGGGCCAGATTTGGCACGCGGGCCGTAGGTGGAGTATCACTGTTCTAGAGTTAAATAACATGAAAACTAAACATAAGAGAAAATTATTAAAATACATCGTTAGTCGTAATACACTGTATAACCTGTCGAGGTGAATTGTGTCTGCAGAATATTGGATTGTTGATCCTGGCCTGTTTTGTGTCGTAGGGAGAAAGATGTGGCGGCGATCGATGTGAATATGGGCTGTCCTAAAGAATACTCCACTAAGGTGAGTTACCTGTCAGTAGCCAACCTGCTTCTGTGACCTGTGACCTCTGACTGACCTCTGACCTCTTGCAGGGCGGGATGGGAGCTGCTCTTCTGTCAGATCCCGACAAGATCGAGGCGGTGAGTACTTCATCGAGACGACGGGTCTCTGACAGACAGTGTGTTTTAAAGATTTAGAGTCGTTCAGCTGAGTGGAAGTTTGAACCTGATCTGACCGTCTGAAGAAGTTTGTAAACACAAGTAAAAAATGTTAACTAAAATATACTTAATTTAAGGACTTAATTTAAGTACACTTATACTTCCATTCCCACATTAAATCAATCAGTCAGACTTTATTTGTATCGCATTTTTCATACATGCAAACTGTACACAGACACACACACACGTACACAATAATATAGGTAGTAGTACTTATTAAAACCAGGAACTGAGGAAACCCGACCATAAGTGAAGAAATTCAGTTCAATTTCAGTTTTATTATAAAGTCCATTATCACGAATCACAATTTGCCTCAGAGGGCTTTAAAGTGTACGACATCCCTCTTCCCTCAACTCTCATCAGCTAAGGAAAAACTTCCCAAAAAAACCCTGTTACATGAAAAAATGGTAGAAACCTCAGGAAGAAGGACTGAGGAGGGACCCCTTTTCCAGGATGGACAGGCGTGCAATAAATGTAATGAATAACAATTGAATTACATTAGACGACAAAATGATAGATAGGAAGGAGGAGAGGGAGGAAAAGAGGGGGAGAGGTGCACAACAACAATAATGCAACAATAACATAACATATAACAATCCTAACAGACATAAAAATAATACATTTAATTTATGATAGCATGTTCTGTTACGTGCAGATATTGTAGTTTATGTAAAAGGCGTGTATATTTATAGTTGGGGCATAATAAATAATAATGGCAGAAGGATCACAGCATCAGTGCAACCAGAACCCAAAATCCAGGCGCAGCCACAGACAGGATCACGTGACCACGATCCAGGCGCAGCCACAGACAGGATCACATGACCACGAT
>NW_024622771.1:0-3090 GCF_008729295.1 Plectropomus leopardus
AATGGATTCTGATTCATAATATCTCACTGCCCACCAACCACTAACACCAGCTGACTGTCTCTGTCTGCCTGTCTCTGTAACACACCCACAGTCACAAAGACCACTCTCACTGCGTGCGTCCATCCATGCGTCCATCTGTGCGTGTGGTTACAGAAGGCTAACACACGAGGCCAGACACCACTTACCCCTACCTGTCATCTTCAAACACTGATGAATGGACCCAGCTACCAGCTGACAAGCACAAACACAAACACAAACATACACACACACACATTTCAAATTTCAAAAGAACACACCTCAACACACAAAATTCAATAAATTCAAAAGTGGAATCTGACCAAAACATCTGCATGTATTGGCATTAGCACAATTGTCAATAATAAGAGGTTGTAGAACAAAAATAACAAAGATATGATTGCATTTAGTTAACTTGAGATAAAAGCTCAATCAAATCTCTCGTATGCAATTTTGAGCCACTGTTGGTGTAGCATCACAGCTTAAGCTGAGTTAGAAAACTGTTATAATGCTGTTACAATAATGTTTTAAAGAAAACATTTTAATCTAATGTTCTAATCCAATGTTTAAGGATGTGAATCATTCCAAATAATGTTCCTCTATAGTTAAATGCTGACAAAGATGTAATGTTACAACTGCAACACTCAGAGAATGTTATGGTGGTGTTGAGAGGTGACAGATTATTTAAAGTTCTTTTACAAAATTCCCACAATGTTACTTGAGAACAAAGGAAGAAAATTTGAAGAGCAACATTAAGAACATGTTATGGAGGATGAAAAGGTAATAAATTGTCATATTTTTAAAAAAGTATTTAAAAAAATGTTTATGGAGAATATTTTCCTAACTTTAAGAAGAACATTCTGGGAACTAAAGAAAACTTGCCGCTGGAAAAGTTACTAAAATATTGCACTAGTTGCAGAGTACCATTCTCTATGTCACCTTCAGTACAAAAATGCATGGTGACGC
Source organism: Plectropomus leopardus (assembly GCF_008729295.1). Lineage (NCBI taxonomy): Eukaryota > Metazoa > Chordata > Actinopteri > Perciformes > Serranidae > Plectropomus > Plectropomus leopardus. The sequence goes on from NW_024622771.1 coordinate 982, forward strand.
CAGAGGAATGAATGATAAATCCATCATAATACCTTTGCATTCAGCTGATAACAACGAGTACATTTCAGAAATTCAATAATGAATATAGTTCAAATAATTTATGGGGTGTTTATTGACTTACAAAGCCTTTTTGCTTAGACTGTATGGATTTAAGTGATATGACATATTTAAAAATGTGGTGTAAGGGTTTTTGTGTTCTCGACCCAAAATGGCTGAGACAGACAAGGGAGACACCAGAGTTTTAATTAAGAATGAATTCACAAAAAAATAAATAAATAAAAATGGTGGTACTGGCGAGGATTTCTGGAAGATGTTGGACAGGTCAGTCTCCAGGTGAAACACACAAAAAAAATCACTGAGGCACAAGGAAAACAACGGCCGGCAAAGCAGTTATGCACACTCTGAAAAAACTAATACAAAAAAAACAAAAACACTGATTCAAGAATGTTGTGAACTCTGAATTCAAGGAACAAGTGCTGAAAAACACTTGCTACAAACAAGCAGCAAAACAATGGAAACACTGAAAGGAACACTGAGAATCACTATGGAATGACACGGAATGATCTGGCAGAGGAAAGGAGTGAAGAGCAGCTTTTATGGAGGAGTTGATTGCTGAAGATTCAGAGCAGGTGTGTCTCAATGCCAGCTCAGGACAGAGAGGGAGGCAGCCACGCCTCCTGCCACACACTGCAGGGAGTGAAACACAACAGGGAGGGGAAGGGAAAGAGAACACACACAGCAAAAAAACAAACACAAAAACCCTAACCATAACAGAATATATGTGTGTGTGTATATATATATATATATGTATATATATATATAGAGAGAGAGAGAGAGAGAGATACATACATACGTATGTATGTATGTATGTATGTATGTATGTGTGTGTTTAAACTTTTGTCAATATGGGCATGCTGCACACAAGCTTGTTACTAACTTGGTAAGATTCTCTTTAATTTTACATTACCAGTGAGCACCAAATAATATCTGATAATTATCATAATTGTATATTGAATTATTAGATTTTCAGTATTTATTTCAGTTAATTTCTCACATTGTATTTTTTATTTCTATTTTTTAACTTTTTAAAAAAATTTTATGGGGGCCTTTCTGGACACTCAAGGTCACCTTACATCATAAAAAACAAACACAGAGTTTAAGAAACAAATAAGAATAACAGTAAAATACAATTTAAAAAGATTTAAGAGAAAAAAAAGAAAGAGAGGAAAATGGACAGTGGTGGTGGTCAGATGGAGTACGCTAGTCTCAACAGATGAGTTTTGAGTTTGGATTTAAAATGTGGGAGTGAGTCAGTATTACGGAGGTCAGGTGGGAGAGAGTTCCAGAGCTGGGGAGCAGAGTGGTTGAATGCTCTGCTCCCCATGGTAACAAGGCGAGCAGGGGGGACAGTGAGATGGATAGAGGAGGAGGATCTGAGGGTATGGACGGGTGTGGCAATATGGAGGAGGTCAGAGAGATATGGAGGGGCGAGGTTGTTTATGGCTTTAAAGGTGAGGAGAAGTATTTTGTAGTTGATACGGTGTGTGATGAGGAGCCAGTGGAGCTGTTGTAGAATGAGTGTGATGTGGTGGATGGAGGGTGTGTGTGTGATGATACAGGCGGCTGAATTACAAAATAGTTGTAATTTATGGAGAGTTTTGTGTGAGATGCCAAACAGAAGAGAGTTGCAATAGTCTAAACAGGAGGTGACAAGGCTGTAGACAAGAATGGCAGTGGTGTGCGGAGTGAGGAAAGGACGGAGACGGTTAATATTAAGTAAGTGGAAATAGGCGTACCGGGTGACATGGTTAATATGGGAGGTGAGGGAGAGGGTGCTGTTGAGGAGGACACCCAGACTCTTTACCTGAAGGGAGGGGGAGATGGACGAGTTATCGATGGGGATAGAGAAGTTATGGAGTTTGTTTAATGTAGATTTTGTGCCAATTAAAATAAGTTCTGTCTTATTGCTGTTTAATTTGAGGAAGTTTGAAGTTAACCAGGATTTTATTTCTAGGAGGCAATTGGTAAGGAATGAGGGTGGAGGTCAGGAATTGAGTTTTGATGAGAGGTAGAGCAAGTAGTCATCCACGTAGCAGTGAAAGTGAATAT
>NW_024622772.1:0-1167 GCF_008729295.1 Plectropomus leopardus
GTGTCCTTTCTTCAGGCCAGTCTCTGTGCTCCCCTCCTGTGTGTGAGGCGTCTCTGGGCCCAGAGGAGCAGAGCCTGGTGCTGACTGATGAGGGAGAGTGTGTGAGGAGGTGTGGGCCGCTCAATTTGTTGCTGGCTGCTGATACCTGTAGAGCAAAACGCCACGCAGCCATCAAGACGGTCCGGATTCCCCAAATCAGTGACCTCAGGGCGTTGATTGAGGACCCAAGACTCAATCTGAAGGTAGAGGCATAATTACAACTTTAATGATAATTAATTGACAATGTAATTATTTTATTTTATTTTATTTTATTTTATTTTATTTTATTTTATTTTATTCTATTCTATTCTATTCTATTCTATTCTATTCTATTCTATTCTATTCTATTTCATTTTGCTTCCAAGCTGAGACACTGACATAACAACTAGACTTCTGTCAGTGAATACAAACTTGTTTTAGTGGTTGAGAAACATAAACAACTACAAAGACGCACAGAAAATGACTACAAAGAGAGACAAAACAACAAGAAAATAAATAGCCAAAACGCCCGAGGACCTTTTATCTCGTAATCCACCGACTGATGTAGTTTGCATTTAACACTTCACCAGCTTCACTAGCTGACAGGGTTATGGAAGGTTAGATCAATACAATTCTAAATTGGTACAATATTGATTGAACATGTATTGAAAATGAGTGCAGTGCCTCAGAGATGCTCGAAACACATGTACAGACACATGGAGCCTAAAAACAGGCTCGCAGAGCAGCGGTCGGGATTTGTTACACTCTGATGTGATAGACAGTGTTATGTAATGATTGTGACTCTGCCAGAATACAGAAACATAACAAAAGATATTACAAAAAAGAATAAATAAATACATGAATACATGAATTAATGAATGACTTAATTAATGTTAGGGTTTCAAATTGATTAATCATTATTTGAAAAAAACCCAAAACAAAACATAAAAACTTTACCATACTGTATATTTTTTGACAGCATGCCATAGCCTGTCGATTAATTGATTAAATTTCACATGTTCACACAGCAATGTTGAAGTCCAAGTTGTGCATTGGGGAGAGTTTTTATTAGCACAGTGTGCTTTTTAAATTGACTTGAATCTGTTAAAGGTGGAGCTTTTGTTTCTTATATAATGCTGGATAAGTTAA
>NW_024622773.1:0-1227 GCF_008729295.1 Plectropomus leopardus
ATCCGAAAAGCAAGGCTATAGTGTGGCAAAAATGTCAAAAAATGACATGTTCCAAAAACAGCTGGAAAAAGATTGAAACCTCATTATATAGCATCCTAAAACACGCCATAGCATTGAATGTTGCAAGAATTGCCCAAAACACAGTAAAATGGCATGTTGAAAAAATGACCCAAGGAGCAAGGCTATAGTATGGCGAAAATGTCAAAAAATGACATGTCCCAAAAACACCTGGAAACAGGTGGAAACTGCTTAAAATAGCATGCTAAGACACGCCATAGCATTGAATGTTGCAAGAATTGCAAAAAACACCATAAAATGACATGTTGTAGAAATGACACGAAAAGCAAGGCTATAGTATGGCGAAAATGTCAAAAACTGACATGTCCCAAAAACACCTGGAAACTGGTGGAAAATGCATAAAATAGCGTGCTAAGACACGCCATAGCATTGAATGTTGCAAGAATTGCCAACAACACCATAAAATGGCATGTTGAAAAAATGACCCAAAAAGCAAGGCTATAGTATGGCAAAAATATCAAAAAATGACATGTCCCAAAAACAGCTGGAAACTGGTGGAAACTGAATTATTTAGCGCGCTAAGACACGCCATGTCGTTAAATTTTGCAATAATTGCAAAAAACACCATAAAATGGCATGTTGAAAAAAGGACACGAAAAGCAAGGCTATAGTATGACGAAAATGTCAAAAATTGACACTTCCCAAAAACAGCTGGAAACAGGTGGAAACTGCTTAAAATAGCATGCTAAGACACGCCATAGCGTTGTATGTTGCAAGAATTGCCAAAAACACCATAAAATTGCATGTTGAAAAAATCAATTGAAAAGCAAGGCTATAGTATGGCGAAAATGTCAAAAAATGACATGTCCCAAAAAACAGCGGGAAACTGGTGGAAACTGGTGGAAAATGCATAAAATAGCGTGCTAAGACACGCCATAGCGTTAAATGTTGCAAGAATTGCCAACAACACCATAAAATGGCATGTTGAAAAAATGACACGAAAAGCAAGGCTATAGTATGGCAAAAATATCAAAAAATGACATGTCCCAAAAACAGCTGGAAACTGGTGGAAACTGAATAATTTAGCGCGCTAAGACACGCCATGGCGTTAAATTTTGCAATAATTGCAAAAAACACCATAAAAAGGCATGTTGAAAAACTGATCCGAAAAGCAAGGCTATAGTGTGGCAAAAATGTCAAAAAATGACA
>NW_024622775.1:0-1865 GCF_008729295.1 Plectropomus leopardus
TGTATTTACTGTTATGCCAAACCCAATTCTAAGTATAGTAGTGTAGTAAAAAGTTTGGCTATAGTGAAAGAGTTAAAGTTACATAAACATTTTGACGCAATTCTTTTTTATTGTAAATTTAATGGCATAATGTTCATCGCTGGTGTGAGATAATAAAGGTCTTGTGTAAAACTTTGTTACAGTAAAGTCTAGTCTTATCTCAAGCACTTTACACTGTTTGCTTTGCTTTTGTGGCATCAACTTCTCTTTCCCAGTAACATGGAAAGGGTGTACATTTGAAGCGGGAAAGTAACACATTGTATTGCTTGACGTCTGTTGCTTTTGACCACTTTGTGCCTGAATTTTAACAAATACCTGACCAATACCAATACCTGATCAGCTGGGATTGGCTCCAGCCCCCCCCCCCCCACCCCTTACGAGGACATGCGGTTATGGAAAATTAATGAATATGAGAGTCTTACTGTGCCAGCTGTGTGATGATCTTGCTACCTGTCCTGGTGATACCCCACCCCTAGACTAGTGTCAGTTGGGGCTTCAGCCCAAGTAGTATGTAAACAATGAAGCCAATGCGGGGGTGCCAAAAACTGCAGTTCCTCTGGTGGCCACTTAAGGCTGGCTCCAGAAGCAGGTAAAGTCCCCGAAGACCCCCAGGTTAAAATGCCCGACTTTACAGCAGACGTAAACGTCTACATCCTGATACAAAACCAGTTTTGGTCTCTTTAGCTAATTTCAACATTCATTGCATCTGTCCTCAGCTGAAACCTTTCTAAATTTGAATAAAGTTTAAAGCCACACATACTATTTAAAGGCAGGGCCGCTTGAGTGAGAGTCTGTCTGAGAGGCGTTTCTACAGTCTATGAGTCTGATCCACCCCTCACCTCTGCATAGCTCTAAACTTTTTGTCCAAATCTGGTCACTTGTGGCTCCAAAAAAAAACAAGATGGCGACAACATCGGACCTTAGTAAATTTAGGTCCACATATCCTGATAGTACCTTTGTTATTTTTGCATCCTCCAGCAGTTGTCCCTGCAACCCATCTGCCTTCATACATGGAGGTCTTCCAGCAATGAGAGGAGTGTGCATCAAGAAAGTCAGGATAAAGGGAGCAGATGTCAAGATTTGTGTAAAACTTACACAAGTCTTCCAGAGTCATCCTGTTGAAAAAAGAGATTCATTTTGAATAAGTCTTCCTCTGGATGTGATGCTGTTACGATGAAACTCCGGCCCTTAGAAATGCAACAAAAGATCCATAAGGAGTCATAAATTCCTTTTTTATCATTTGTGTTGAGAAGTACTTTATTAATCTCTCTTTGGGAAGTTCCATTTTCAACAGGGTGTATGCAGGTCCTTATAAAATGTCTTTAATCCAATTTTAAATATTAGGCCTTAAAAGTTATTAACCCTCTGAAACCTGGAGCAACATCACTTTTCTTGTGCTGCTTTCAGATGCCTTTCACAACTATTTGAACCTTTGGACCCTGAGCATATTTGTGCGATTTCTTTTTTTAAAAAAAAATGGGTAATAAGGCAATGAGCAACTTGGTGAGAAATGTTCCAAGAAATAAGCAGATTTACAAAACTATTTGTAAAAAGTTAGGGGAAATTGTCTGGGGGAAAAACAATGTCAATAAGTATCACAATTATTTATTTAAAATTATGTCACAAAATTATTATAATTTTAAACATTTTCAGGTTATTTCCTTGTTTGTCTGTTTTTTACTTTCTTTAACTTCTATTTTTGTATATTTTTTAAACTAATTTTTAGATAAGTTTTGCGCACTTTTTAATAACTTACCTTCTGGCTAATTTTGGGGTAATATCTTCTTTTGTTGCTCATTGCCCTTTTCCTATGCTTTTGACAGAAA
>NW_024622776.1:0-1280 GCF_008729295.1 Plectropomus leopardus
GCCACATAAATATACAATCAGACTACAATTAACACACAGTATCCCCACCAGTTCATACACCCCAGTAGTACTACAAAATTGCACAAATGCCATACGCACAATAACTGCACACACACTCTGCACAAGTCAGTTCAGACGCCCCATCAGATATTACACAATACTCTATACCAAAATATTGCACATATATTACACACACACACACACACACACACACACACACACACACACACTTGATCTTCACAAGTACTTACAAGTACTGATCTGACTGAAGTAAAAGCAGAAATACTACAGTGTAATACTTTAGTAGAAGTACAGATTTGTTGAAGTTGCAGTAGAGATACTACAGTGTAAGGATGAAGTCATTTGATAAATTAGATTTTTTTTAATCAAATAACAACAGACACATCGTTCTGACACTTTTCACATCGAGCAGCTAAAGACTGAACACCAACATTTCCCCATCAACAATCGCTCGATGACGGCATCAAGAAACAAAAAAAACCAAACGTCCCTTAACACAGAAAATGAGACAGGAAGGAGCGCCACAAAAACAAACTCAAACATTTACACAGCAACACAGGAAAAGACGTCAAAGTCCCGCCCATAATGTTTGACTGACAGCTAATCTTTGAGCAGCAAAGCAAAGCCACAACAATCAGCTCTGAGCAGCAAACGTGGAGACCAAACGCAAAGTTTAACCCTTCAGTGACCTCTGACTATTTCGCTTCACACAACTCAGCAGTGGATCCGTTACAATAAACCCAAAGTCCAGCGTGGAGCGGCTGGGTGAACGTGGTCTGGACTCTGTGGAGGAGAGTCATGGTTTTAGAGACGCTGTAGAAGGACAGAATCCCTGCACCGTGATCCAGGTACACTCCGACTCTGGAGGACCGAGGACCTGAGACGGGAGTTTGGACTTTGTTGTACCAAAAGCCGTATCTGGTATTGACACAATATAACACCCAAGATTTGTCATTTTGTCCAAATGAAGATTCATGTGTCTCCCCTCTGCTGATATTCTTGTACGTGACGGCTACATGAACCACCCCCCCGCTCCACTCCACCTCCCAGTAACAACGTCCAGTCAGACTCTGTCTGCTCAGGACCTGATGCCAGTAACTGAATCTGTCTGGGTGATCAGGATAAGAATGGAGTCCTGTTTGTGTTGCTTTTCTGTTCTCGTCAGATAATAACAGATATTCGTGTGCTGTGTTTGGATCCAGTGTGATTTGTCGTGAATATCTGAGGAACTCCGCTCTGGTTTTGGGCTCTGATTGTGT
>NW_024622777.1:0-4343 GCF_008729295.1 Plectropomus leopardus
CATCATCTTCTACTATTTTATACCCAAAGGTCAAAGGTCGCCTGGCTTCTCCTCCAGGGATTATCTGCTTTTCATCAGTGCAGTTTGAGGCTTATTTACGGGGAAAGTCTTATCTTCACCATACAGAGGCAAAGCAACAGATTGTTAGTCAGCTGCACCAGTGGAAGACCTCACGCTTCCTACCTGTACCCAAAAGGGACACATTGGACATCATTCATTTGGCCCCGGATCGAAAACGGCTCAAAAAAACAAAAACAGTCCTGACCTCTCTGGAGTTCTTGAACACACTCTCAGTGCAAACGTGTTGTTGAATTGGTTAACTGAGAAGTTCAAGATGTTTCCTTAAATCTATGACCGGATAATAAGACAATGGGCTCCTGGGCACAGATACACAAAAGGCCCCTCCACCGCTCCTACACAGGAGCAAGACACTGGTTTTTGTGGTGGTTTAGCCTCTAATCTGTTGTTGTTTTGCATCATTTTGTGTCGCTATGAGGTAGTTTTGTATCTTTTTAATTTATTTTTATTTTTTTAGTTTTGTTTCCTTTTTTGGTAATTTTGTGACTTTTTTGGGTTGTTTGACATCTCTCTGTGGTCCCTTTGGGTCTCTTTGTAGTCATTGGTGTCTCTTTGTGGTCATTTTTTGTCTCTTTTAGGTAACTGTGTCTCTTCTTTGCATTGTTTTGGGTTTTTATGAGGTAGTTTGTATTTTTTTGAATTGTTTTTTTGTCTCTTTATGTCTGGTTATTTTTTGTCCCTTTTAGGTAATTGTGTCTCTTTTTTGGGTTGTTATTTTACTTTTTGGTTGCTTAGCATCTCTGGTCATATTGTTTCTTTTTTGTGTCTCTTTGTGGCTACTTTGTGTCATTGTAGGTTGTTTCGTGTCTCCTTGGACGAGTCTTCTTATGTTGTGTCTTTTTTAATTTTGGTAAGTCTATGCCTCTATAGTCATTTTGTATTTCTTTTTGAGGTAATTTTGTGTCTTTGGTTGTTTTGCCTCTCTCTGTGGTCAGATTGTGTCTCTTTGAGGGTTTTTTTTTGTTTTGTTTTTGCTGTTTTCTCTTTGTAGCCCTTTTGTGTTTCTCTGTGGTCATTTTGTGTCTCTTTGAGGTAAATTTGTAAATTTGTGTCTTTCTGTGGTTGTTTTATGGTGTTTTTTGACTCTTTTTGGATTGTTTTGCCCCTTTTTGAGCAGTAGGCCCATTGATGAATTCTAAGGGATTTTTTTAGTGTTTGTCGAGATTCTTTCTCACCACAATCAAAGGATAGACGGTATTTTATGTTGTTGTATGTTGTACACTATGACTTAAATTAGTGATTTTGCAGTGTATACATAACACTGACTTTGGGGGCCCTGCAATTTCTGTAAAGTAAAATAAACTGCACCATCTTTACTTGCAATAGTGAGACTGGTCACAGTTAATCGTGGTGTGGAAGTGGCAAATCAAGACAAACAACTCTTTATGAAAACACACTTTAATCACTCAGCACTTTTCTAACTTCTAATATATGTGAGATTTTTGTTCTGAAAGCTTTAATGTTAAACAGCTTAGCTTCCAGTGCTTAAAAGATTGACTATAACAAAAAGAGGACGTTTAAAAGACAAGTAGAAATGTACAGATTTACTAAACCACCTTCTCCATGTCTGTTTCCCTCAGGTCTCTTACAGCAGGAGGCAGAGAAATATGCTGGTTTCATACACTGCATCGATTTTGCCCTCGAACAAAGACAGACGGAGAGAGATGGAGGCAGGGAGCGGAGGAGAGGAGGAGGAGGAGTGAGAGAAATGAGAGATGGATGAAGAGCACTTGCCACACTGGTAAATTTTCTTGTTTTATCTAACGCACAGCCACATAGATCGTGTTTCCCGATTATTGGCAAGTGGGAAAGGAGATACAAGGAGGAGCATTTAATATTGGGAGAGTTTAAACGTTGTGTGTGTTTACCTCAGAGGGGGAAACACTCATCAAGCCGGCTTTGAGCTCCAACAGCGGACAGGAGTGGCGTTTACTTTGCAAAATGAGTGTGACAGAGCAACAGAGCAAGGGACGTAAACAGAAAGCAACAGGGAAGAAGAAGAAGAAGGAGAGGAGAGAAAGGAAGAGAGAGAGTTGGGCTGGTGTTAAGGTGATTAGTCTGGTGGGTTGGCGATAGAGAGAGATGATCAATAACCTATCGATCTCCCATTGCGAGTGTCAGGGGGGTAGTGGGAAAGAGAGGGAGGGTGAGAGGGTGAGAGAAAGGATAGGGAGGGAGTCAGTCCTGGCTTGACTTTTAAAAATCCTTTACTCTGCAGATGACAAATAACCCATTAGATTGCAGGAGAGCTGGAAAATCTGGAAATCCTTCCTGCGGCACACACACGCACACTCACACACACACCCGCACACAAACACACACAAACACACACAAACGCCTGTGCATTTTCTGAATGTTGCAAATATTTCTCACTTTCAAATAAGCATGGCACAGGCGATTTTTCAACTGTGGCTGCATGCAAAAGAAAAATCATTTCTGTAAGTAGTGTGGAGGAACTATTGAGCTCAATGCAGTGAAGTTACTTAGCAGACCATTACTTCAAAGAATTCCTCTAGGCAGAAATATTCACTGAAGCAAGTCGCACTCGATACTCACCCCCAAGCCTTTTTAAATGTTCTGCAATAAGTCTATTAGAAACAGGTGACAAATCTGAATGCAAACAAAGGCAGAAAAGAAGCAAAGGTGCTGCGTACTTTGCTTTACAGTTTTTTTTGCGCTGCAAAAAGACAAATGTGTTGCAACCAAGAACTCGTCGGTGAGCATTTGCTGCTCAGAGCCTTAAATAGCAAGATGATATAAGATCTTGTGAAAATAATCAGATGATGACAAACATGGCTATTAACCACCCAGTCCCTCAGGCCTCCACACAGCCTCCAACAGCTGTGATTAGAGATTGAAAAATGAATACAGAGGCAAAATTCTTTAAAGGAGCAGTGTGTAAGATTTAGGGAGATTAAGTGGTGTCTAGCGGTGAGGATTGCTGATTGCAACCAGCTGAAACTTCTCCCAGTTAAAGATCCTTCAGTGTTTGTTGTTCAGGAGGTTTTTAGCACGAGGTGAATTATCTGAGGTCTCTTCCTCTCCAAAAAAAACTTGATGATTTAAAGTGGTAAAAACATTGAATGAAGCAGTTTCATGTTGGAAATCAGTGTTTCTCCCACGCTGTTTGGTGCACATTAAACAGGCCGCTCACAGACCACATTGCATGTTAATGCGAGTTCACCTTTTTTCTCTGATTTAAACTTGAACTTAATCTGTGCTCACTTAGTTTCTGATACAGACCTTCAGGACGTTTTTAAAACACTGAATAAAGCAGTTTCACATTAAAAAGAATCAGTGTATTTCCAAGCTGCTCATCATGGAGGGGTTATAAATACAGTGGCCGACACAAAAACGCAAAACGCCAATGGCCCTACCTATAGCCAGTGTTTGGTTTGTCTGTTCTGGGCTGCTTTAGCAACATAGCGGTGTAAAAAGCAGTCTCTGTGGACAAAGACCTGATCCTCATGTAGATATAAACGGCTCATTTGAAGGTAATGAAAATGCAACAATTCCTATTTTGTGATGATATACTGTCACCAACTGATGTACGAATACGGCCACATTTCAACGCTAATGTGTTGTTTTTCCAAAATACAGTGAATAACCATAAATCTGATAGAGTGCCCCAGGGATGACGTTTTTCTGTCGGCCAACCTGGAAGCTAACGCAAAATATAAAAATAAATAACAACAATAAACAGTAAAAACATCACAGTCAGTAAAAGCAGGCCCTAAAAACAAACAGCTCCTAAAAATATAAGATAAAATAGTTTAAAAGTGCCCAGCAAATGTGCCAAATGACGTGTGCAAAGTACAGTCAGGGGGTTAAACGTGACTGCCAATATATCCTCCTAAATCCTACACACTGGACTTTTAAAAAAGAAACTAAAAAACCAAAACACAGTGAGATAATGTAATCAGATGAAACAGAAAGATGACACTGTGCGTATACCATAAACTACACATTTGACAAATAAACGCCTGTCTCAATTAGAGGCCCGGTTACCATGCAGATTATTTTTATAGAAGTTTTTTGGTCCCCTGCTGGAGCTAACATTGGTTAGCTGCTTAGATAATGCATCCAAATATATATATATTTTTAATTTACTTACTTAAAGTGTCAGTATGGACATGTTACACACACGGTTAGCTTGGTAAGATTCTCTGCTATTTAGTCATTCAGTTCATTTTACTGAAACCACGAGCATCAATAAAGACAAATATAGCAGCATATTTAACCAGAGAGACACAAAATGGTGTTTT
>NW_024622778.1:0-1829 GCF_008729295.1 Plectropomus leopardus
ACTTGAAGGAAAATTAACCTCATGAAATATAAGCAAATGAAACCTCCTGGTTCCTCCGTCAGAAGGGACGCTGTCTGAGAAATGTGTCTCCGTTTGAAGGACTCTGTCTTTAGCAGCCGTCTCCTCCATCACTGTCTCCATGAACGGATGATCTCCAGGGCTGCGTCTGATTATTCAGAAATCACAGATGATTTATCATGCTGATTATCAATACAACATTAATGTTCACAGATCCTGGTTTTTGATTGTCTTTTTGTTTTACTCGCATCAAACAGATGACTCAGACGTTTTATCAGTTAAACCACAAAAACACACGGCTTTGGTTTGGAAAAATAAGCTTGTTTTGGTTTAAATTACCCAGTTTTTATGCCACAATTTTAGCTGGAAATGCTCAGATATCTTCTTCAAAATCACTTAGTTTTGGTGACACAATTGTTGTTAGAAATGTCCTAATGTCTTTCTAAAGAACATCCAGTACTTTGGACAAAATGGCCACCTGAGATGCTGCAATGTCTTCCTAAAAAGTGCTTGCTGGTGACACAATCACTGCTGTAAATGCTGCCGTGTCCCTTAAAAAACACAAAAAACACAAAGTTTTGGTAACACAGTGGCCCCTGCAAACACTGCAATGTGTTGTTAAAAAGCACCCAGATTTTTTTTTATTTGATGCTAGAAAAGCTGCAATATCTCTCCCCAAAAAATCCACTATTGTGGACAAAATTTCTGCAGGAAATGCTGCAGTGTTGCCCTAAAACAGTTCAAGATCTCTGATAAAAGTATTTGGGCACAGTTTGACATGAATTTTAGATTTTAGATTTAAGAGTCAGTTTTTGCCTGCTGTTTCTGTGACAGACTGAGATTTGGGACTGTACCGATCCAGATCCAGGACCCCGAGGAGGAGCGTCTGTGCAGCCAGGTGACAGCACAGCTGACCTCTGACCTCAGCGCACCTGACGGAGCTGACACATCCTGTCCTCAACCTCTGTCTCCACACCAGAGTCTCACGCTCATAAATACAATACAATAATCAATATGTTCACCATAATGACAATAATAAATAAATAAACCAACCAGTCAAACTGTCAAACTGAGACAAAAATGTCCAAAGACATAAAGAGTTAAAGTCAGATTATAGACGCGGCTCTGAATCTGATATTTGATATCAGTTTTTTATCTTCGGCACTATTTTCATCTCTCAGACGTTTGCATCATTTGCTCTCGATATTTGTAATTATTTATTAATAATTGGAGGACAGTGCCTCTGCGTCTCTGTGTCTCCTGTCCAGAGGACGACAGAGGACAAACTTTGAATAAACCCTGATCAGCCTCACGTCTCCGTCTTCTCTGCGTGGAAAACACTCTGTCAGCTCCACCTGTCCAAACTCCCACCGTCTCTGATAACGTGTCCCCTCCTGTCCCCTCCTGTCCCCTCCTGTCCCGTCCTGCCCCTCCCGTCCCGTCCAATCGCGTCGCTCCCTGCCTGTATAAAAGCCGCCGGCTCAGACGAAGCGACATGATCGAGCCATGGCCTTCCTGTGGATCCTCTCTTGCCTCGCCTTCGCCGGCGCCGCCTACGGTGAGACTGACTCCTTACTCGGCCAGCAGGGAACGTTCCCACAACGCTGGCTAACGTTCCCTACAGGTTACAATAATGTTCAAAGAAAACATTTGAATCTAATGTTGAAAGAATGTTTTAATGTTTATCATTTTATAAAATGATCGTGTGAGGTTAGATACCGACTGAGACGTAACGTTTGAACTGAAACTCTGAGGATGTTCTGGTGATGCTGAGAGGTGACAGATCAGTGAATGTTCTTTACTAAACGTTC
>NW_024622779.1:0-1994 GCF_008729295.1 Plectropomus leopardus
TCAGCAGCTACATTGACTGTGACAGGTCACCTAGTGAAAATAGCATGTATTTCCTCCATATGCCAAATATGGTCAAAATGACCTCATCAGGTGGAAAATAGTCAAAATGACAAATTCAGAGTCAAAAGCCCAGAATGACACCCAGAAATAACACAAGTCCTGTTTTTCTGCTCTGATGGCTGTGGGATCAAAAATGTCAGTTTGAATGGGTTTCAATGGAGCAATTCTTTTAAACTTAACTTCTAAATGTAATGCAATACACAATTTACCAGAAATGCCATAAATAACTTGACTAACAGCCAAAATCAATAAAAAAATGTCCTTAAGGGCTAACTGGTATGAATTTCACTGAAAAGTTGATCGCACCAATTATGTAAAAATAGATTTTGAATATTTGAAAACCTGTTGAAAAGCTGCACTAAACTGCAATACTGGCTTAAATGTGTCAGATTAAGGTAAAGACACAGGAGCAGCTGAAAAACATGAATCATTATGAATGATGCTGAAAGTGTGATTGTACTCAGGTTGGGGCTCTGGTCTCTGAATTTAAATCTGATTTGAATTTTTACTCTGAGCTAACAGAGCTGTAAAGATAAGCCTCTACTTTCCCTGTTTATCACACACAGAGGTGCAGTTTAGCAACAGTGCTGCTTTTAATACACTTTAATATTCCTCAAAGTCACAAGTAGGCGATCGATTATTAGAAATGTCAAATGAAGCACTGAACGCGTCATGAACAGCACGTGTGAAACGTGCTGTTTGAGGAGGAGTGTTCTTCTGTGATCACACACAGACACTAAGCTAGCAAAGCGTCACCAGCAAAAACAACTATTTCCTCCTCTGCTGCTGCACGACGTGTTCGTCTGGAAGATTTTGGGCGCATAAAAGTTAAAATATTTTCAACCTTTCCACTCAAAGCACGGAGCTGCACCGGTTGTCAGTGTCACTTATGGCCACGTGCACGCTCCACGGGCGCTCCCAGCTGTTTTTTTTTTTTTTATTAGAAACAGTTTTGGAGCAGCGCTTTGCTATTCTCTCTGGCTCAAAATGATCTTTTTTACACGTTGCTGCAGACTGCTGCTTTTTAAGAGCTACAACTGTCATTTTCACAAGATGGCATGTTCTGTCACATTTGAATTTGATTTGAATTTCTTCTCAGAGCTAACAGAAGCAAAGATAAGCCCTTCATTTCCCTTTTATCGTCATGTGTGTCCTCCAAAACTGTCTCTTGTGATTCAACACTATTGTTCAAGTTATTTCATAGGTAAGATTTTAGGACATTTCTAGGATTTGGCATGTCTCTTTTTAAGACATTTTAAGGATTTTAAGAAGTTTATTGTATTTTGAGATATTTCTAGGATTTCAGCACATTTCAAGGATTTTAGGACGTTTGTAAGATTTTAGGACATTTCTAGAATTTCAGTGCATTTTGTAGTATTTCAGAACATTTCTTAGATTTTGGGGATTTTAAAACATTTCACAGATGGTGTTATGTTTTGATAGACATTAGGAGCTGAGCGATGGCCTTTGTTGTGGGGGGGGGCACTTTTCTAATAGACTTCTACTTTTTAACAGCTACAACTTTAATTTCCATAATATGAAATGTTCGGTTACATCCAGTGCTGGCAGAGTTGCTTTAAATTTGAATTTCTTCTCAGAGCAAACAGAGTACTGAAGATAAGCCTTTACTTCCCTTTCAAACCCTTTGTCTTCCAAAACGGTCTCTTGTGATATGACACTATTAAGCTGTCCCACCCGTTGTTAAAGTTACCTCTAAGCTAACTATAAAAGTGTGCAGACTTCGCTGTGCCGCTGACAGCTGTCTCTGCTCGACTCTACGAGTTGCCAGAGATCATTTTGTCTCACGGCCGAGTCTCCGGGTGTCTGTTTTGGTGGAAGACGGCAATGACGACCCTTTGGGCAGCAGTGCTACTTATTTACGGAGTCTTTACTGGGTCTGCAATGGTAGAGTATGACGGCTGCTTCATTTTAAC
>NW_024622780.1:0-1547 GCF_008729295.1 Plectropomus leopardus
CCTCATCGGTGGTTCGCGGCAGACGGTCGACCGATTGAGATGGACAACGAACACACCATCAGAGCCAGAGAGCTGCGAGATCTGTACGAGCACGTCAACCTGTTCACTGTCGGCCGCGAGCAGAGATGCAACGTCCTCACGACGCTCAGACACACTGTCAAGGTACCACACACACACACACACACACACACATTTAAAAAAAAAACAGCTCCGTGTGTGTGTGTGTGTGTGTGTGTGTGTGTGTATTAACATATTAACACTTTAGAAAACAAAGCAAAGACAAAAATATAACACCAATCATGTTGAGAGTCCCTCCAAAATAAAAGTCTGTGAGCACGTATTAAGTACTAACAGATATCGTTTTTTTGTGAGCATATCTGTTTTATCGTTATTGGACAGGAGCATGACTGTCCTCTGACCCGGGACATCGTGGATTTGGTTGACAGGGAGGTGGACTTGATGGATCGTGGGATTAAGGCAGCCAGTCTGGTGGGTCTGAGGAAGAGGATCTCCACTCTGTTCCTGCAGTTCATCAAAACACCAGCGTTTAACCCTCAGGTGGCCAAGGTGCTGAAGGTGAGCAAAGAGCCCGGCTAAGTTCGCAAACCTTAGACTCCTGGAGATAAATTATATACGAATATCTCCGTATCCTCTAAAATGTATCCCAGGTTCCTCAGAATCCGTCTGAGCTGAAGGGCAACATGTTCCTCTGCCGGGGCTGTAATCGCTACCTGCAGTCAGACAACTTCAGCCTGTCCGCCGTCGGCCCTCGAAGGCCTATCGGCCGCTGCCGGGACTGCGCCGGACTCGACAACATAGCCAGAACTCGGGACGACCTCTCGTGCTACAAAACCATCCTGATGAGGCTGCGGGCCGACGAGCAGCAGCTCAGCGTGAAAAACCAGATTCCCATCCTGCTGCAGGTGACCCGCTTTCACTTCACACACTTCATTAGATTCTTCTGTACGATTGTTGCTTTCCTGTGCAGTTTTTTTTTTTTTTTTTTATGTTTTTGTCCTGCAGGTACCCACTCCCCGACATTTATACCTATAATACAAGTTTACTCTGAAATTCATTTTGCATCCTCTAGTCAAGAGGTTACATACAGATACAAATATGACACTTTTCACACATGCAAAAAACATATTTGTCATGACAATTACACAAATCTCAATCACAAATCTGGCCCCCTATAAGGTCCCAAAAAAAGTGCCCGTGGAGGATCACCCACACCCTCAACAGAGGTCCTAGCTATGACCCGAATGTCCTAAAATTCTAGAAACATCCTAAACTCCAACAATTTTGCTAAAATCTGAGAAACATCCTAAATTCCTAGAAACGTCCTAAAATCCTGTCTGCGCATGTCTGAGCATGCTCTGGTGAGTTTCTTGAAAGGAGTGTCCACAGGTTGACCAATTCTGTGCGTCCTCAGGCGAAGGACATGCAGCACCTGGTGAAGGAGGTCTGGGCGTCCTGCTCGGCCCTCAGCGCCAGCAGCGACCTCTACAACCTGGTGTTTGTCCGCTGGGAGCGTCAGAGGGACTGGA
>NW_024622781.1:0-1143 GCF_008729295.1 Plectropomus leopardus
CTCAGTTTTTAAAGGGTAAAACAGCTTGTTAAAGGCATCTGAATGCAGCACAAGTGATGTCGATCCATGTTTCAAAGGCTTGAAGAGGCTGGAGCCGCCAATATTTGCAATTAAATTGTAGTAATTGAGTAATTAAGAACATTTTGTCATAATTGTAAGGCATGTGTCGTGTATGTACTACATATCAGTGTGCAGGGATGCTTGACAGCAGCAGTGGGTATCTGCTCCGGCTTTTCATACAGTAAGCATTGCTATATGGGGATTCTCCCTCTCCCTGGTGCACAATAATGCTTACAGAGGCAGGGCATGACCCATCGCTTGTTGAGCTATGACAATTACTGATGACTGTGCACTTCCCATCATCCCTCATGGGCTCACCTTAGTGCAGCCTGTAGGTGTGTGTGTTCAGGAGCACATGTGTGTGGTGCAATAGCATTTGCGTGTGGAGTGCAGAAAGCTTCTCCTCAGACACACACACACACACACACACACACACACACACACACACACACAAACAAAGATGACACAGATGAGGGGTCAGCACTTGTGTCTGTGCTTGTTAGGGGGGATTTGCCTTCCACCTCTCCTGCCTCTCTGCTTCTCCTTCCATCCCCAATGTAAAAGAAGACTTGTTTCCATCTCTTGAAACTTTATGCAAGCCCTGCCAGCCCCGCTTTAGCTCTTTGATGACCGCAGTAAATAAATCCGAAACCCAGAGCGCTGATGAAATATAAGAATCATCAAATCCGATATTTGGTGTAAGCATTTTCTCGGGGCTTTGGGATGCTGGGCATGTGACACATGGTTTATTTGAGTGTTTTGGGGCGGGGGTGTGGAGAGGAAGTGGGAAATGGGTCAGCTGTGGTAACCTTATATATTTATTAACCTCTGCTCATACTGTGTGTGCATGAAGGAGGCTGGCACACACACACGTGCGCGCATACACACACACACGATCATGCACTTAACACACCTCGTCATGTCTGTCCCTATCCTCCACCACTCACCCATCCACACTTATGCTTGACTTCCACAGCACCCCCTCCCTCTCTACATCGACCTCCCTCCCTCTCAGAGTGGTCTGCCCTGCTTGAATGGGTGCTGCTAAAGATAAACCAGTAGCACGTCTGAGTGTGTTTACAT
>NW_024622782.1:0-2911 GCF_008729295.1 Plectropomus leopardus
AAGAGCCTTCTTTATAAGGTATACTTTGCTTTGGCAAGTATTATATCTGTAATATTTATCATCACAAAAAATGTTGATATACTGCAAGCATTAAAGTTTACCTATCCATTTTTAAAGATACAAATGAAGTTTTAGTGGAAAAGAAACAGTCAATAGGTGAGAGAACTAGGATAGACAGTTTGACTGCAGTATATGGAGGTCCCCTCTTTGATAGACAGATGTCGCTCAAGGCTGCAGGTCCCCTCTTGGCAATTTCTTCAGAAAATTATAAAAATCACATTTGCAGTAATATTGTGAAAGAAGACCTCAAAAGTAAATTTTCAATTCTAGTTTTGTATTTTTAAGAATGACCGCTAATAAAAGTTCCCACTTGGATACTAAAGAATTATAATCCGCTATTATTCATGTTGACGTGTATGTGTGTGTGTGTGTGTGCGTGTGTGTGTGTGTGTGTGTGCTCTATAGCAGATGGTCCTAAAGCAGTGTCATTGTGATATTGTTCAGGCAGAATAAGTTGGCATGTAGCTAAATTAATCCATCCTCCTCAATTTACTCCCCTCCCCTGACCTTCTCTCTCTCTCCCTAATTCTCTCTTTCTCTCTCACACACACACACACACACACACACACCCACACACACACACTGAATATAGCCAGGTATGTTTCCAACATGATAATCCACTGATATTAAATCTTTGGCTATGCCAATCTTTTTTGAATGCCAACGTTGACTTCAATTGGGAGAGAGTAGTTTACAATTCTAAAACTTTACTGGTAAATAAAACAGACTTTGACTCCACTTTGGACAAAGCGCATCAAAGACTACACATATTTAGGCCATGCCTAAAGTTTTTGTTTAATTTAGTGTGAAGTTTTAAGATTAATACATCTGAGGAAATCTTTTGAAATACCCATTTCAGCTGACAAAATTTCCCACTCAGATCTGTAAGGAAGGTTGATTACCAGTTACCCTTTGCTCTGGCTTCTCTCAAGGCAGGTAGTAGTTCAGCCCTCTTTTTCCTTCGGCGCTCACAAAAGTCCTAATTTATGTACACAAAAGATGTATGTGGACAATGTTTGGAATTCTGGATTAATTATGTCAAATATAATGCATAGTAAAGAGTACAATGCTGGACTGCCCTCGAGGTTGAAAATGGAGATTGAAGCATGTTCCGCTTCTGGCCACATCCTTTTTGTGATGTTACAATAAGTACATGCCAATGGAAGATAAAAAAGGTAAAGACAAATCAGGAAAACAATGCATAGCAATAGTTCCGCCAGGAAGTAGTAGTAGATGAAAGAATAACAAGCTTTAAAGCTATACCATGCAGGATTTTCAGTTGCTTCTTGTAAACACCCTTGCCATCTAGAGAAAAACCTGTCTTCACTGTTAGGTATTTTCCATTGATAGTTTTCTGCACATTGCAGAAGGTAAATATTTTTGTGTGTGGGTTTTTCTACAGCTTAATCAGGATGTTGTTGATGATATTCATAATCAACGCAGAGGATGTTAGTGATGAATAGCAATATTTTAACAACTAATTTTGCAGCGTGTTGCTGGGATTTGTTAATGCTGTTCACTAGTATCAAGCACAAATGAACTCGACATAGAAAGTAAAAAAGCTTTTGAATGAGTAAAGAGGCTGAGAAGACTTTCATGTATACTGGTGAGCACTTTGTCTGGACTGTCACCACCAGCCAGTCTATAATTCATCATTCCCTCATCCATGCATTAGTCATAAATTAGCGGCAAAGAGCGGCGAAGTGATTTCATGTTTACTTGCTTGTGTTACAACTTTGGCAGTTTTGGTGAGTAGTCGAGTCACCAACTCCACAGTCCAAGTCAAGTCTTCAGTCAAGAGTGTTTTAGTCCAAGTCAAAGTCTGAGTCACCAAAGAAGAGTCAAGTCACCATGACCTAAGTTTGAAGTATGAGTCTGAGTCATCATCATGTACCCTCAAAGAGCATGCAAATAAAAGGTCTACATTAAACAAAAATGACACTGCTCTCATCATTTCAACAGGAGATTAATAAAAATTACACACTTGTGCTTTATGCCACCTTCAATTATAAACACCATAAAGAGAAATCGTTAAAACCCCAATTGGGGTTCTAAGGGGCCTTTCAGGGTCTATTATTGGATAAATGATTGTGGTAATGATGTTTTAATGCCTCTGTGCCAGCGATTGCTGAGGACAGAGGCATTATGTTTTTCGGGTTGTTCTCCATCCATATGTACATACAGACATTCATCCTCCTGTCCATCTGGCACATTCTTTTGAATGCGATATCTCAAGAACGCCTCAAGGTAATCTGTTCAAATTTGACACAAACATTTACCTGGATTTAATGATGAGCTTATAAGATTTTGGTGGTCATAGGTCAGAGGTTAAGGCCCCTGTGACCTTGGCTGTCTTATTCTTGTGAACACAGTGTCCTGAGAAAACCCTGAGGGAATTTTTTTTTTCCAATTTGGCACAAACAATCACTTGGATTCAAGGATGATCGGTTTAGACTTTGGTGGTAAAAGGTGAAGGTCACTGTGATTTCATCGGTGTCATTCTTGTGAATTCAATATCTCAAGAACATTTTGAGGTAATTTCACCAAATTTGGCACAGACATTCAAGCAGACATACTTCAGTCTGCTTGAATGTCTGTGCCAAATTTGGAGAAATTGAACTGAACTGATTAGATTTTTGTTGGACAGTGGTCAAAGTCACAGTGACATTGTATTTGTCCCATCCTTGTGAAAGTGATATCTCAACAAATTTCATCAAACTTGATACAAACATTTATTTTGACTCAATGATGAGTTTATTTTGGTGTTCAAAGAGTTTTGGCAGCAATTGTCCCTATACATTGCCGTGGAAGTTCAAGTTAGCAGCTCTTGACAGGAATTTACAGTCAGCAC
>NW_024622783.1:0-1444 GCF_008729295.1 Plectropomus leopardus
ATTTAGGCTACTTTACAATGTAAAACATGATCAAAATGAGGTACCTCCATGAGATTGTGTCGAGGTCTTACCTGTTTGAACAATGTTTTTATATTTCATCTTAAGCTGCTGCCACGTGCGCTTCTCCCCCGCGGGATT
Organism: Plectropomus leopardus; assembly: GCF_008729295.1. Lineage (NCBI taxonomy): Eukaryota > Metazoa > Chordata > Actinopteri > Perciformes > Serranidae > Plectropomus > Plectropomus leopardus. The sequence goes on from NW_024622783.1 coordinate 139, forward strand.
GCACCTAAATGTAATAAAATGAAATAAATTAATGCACTACCATTCAAACAGTTTTCCCCTGTAATAGTATTGTGATTGCAAAGGACTACATTTAAACTTACGCATTGACCCGGGCAGCAATGTTCTCCCACGCCGTCTCCCTCTCTTTTGCAGCTGCAGCGGTGTTGCACTTCTTTCTAAAAACGTGTTCAAACTCCGCATATGAGCGCATTAAAATTGTGTCCTTAATTTACTCGTACCTAAACACACACACACACACAAACACATATACATATATACACAATATCACAACATTATATAAATATATCATATCCCACATCATATAAATATATTACATATAATATCTAATATCTTGAGACCCTGCTGATGGTCATTGCAGAATTGCAGAATTCAAGAACCTACGACGTGCGACCTGCAGGCTGAATGGGGCCTGGAAGAGAATAAAAAGTGGGGTTACCACTTTAACTACTATGTTGGCCAAGTGCTTTTCTACCGCTTTTATCAGGGGAGCAATTTGGTCCAGGGAAGATTGGAGCCCGGTTCACCTCAAACGATTGAGAAGTCCTGTTCTCTGTGGTGTTCAGATGGTTGAGAGGTGAGGCAATACCATCATCTGATGAGATGCAGAGCCATCCAAACAGCATCCAAATTGTAAAGGTGGATGGAGCAGACTAGGCAACGCTGAATCAGAGCCTTGTTGAAGAACAAGAGTTGGAAAAGACTGTCACAGTGATTTGGAAATCAATATGAGACGTCTCCACCCAATGGTTCTTAAGAGTGACTTTTCAAATGTTTGGAAAAACTCCTGTGGGTCAATCCATTGTGGAGAGTTTCAGTTCTGAAAATGGGATATTTTTAACTAACCTGAGTGTGCCGGTGAAGGAGTGGATGAAAATGTTGGATGACTGTGAGATCCAAATTGGCATGCTGTTTTGCACCAGTCGATGCTATCAGGAGGTGTAAAAAAGAATCTCTCTTATTAAAAAAAAAAAAAAAAAAAAAAGATCAAGTTACGAGGTCACTCCCACCTGTTTTCCCCCGCCCCTCTCCTTTAACATATATAGATCGGACTCTAGGACCCTGTGACTCTACCACCTTGTGCTTTTGCGTCGTTTTGAACATCATATATTCGCCATTCAGGCACTCTTGTTACGCATACACGCCTCCAGGCCAGCTGACAGCTTTGCTGGGGTGCCATGCGCCAAACTTTCCCTGTGGCAAAATCGTCTATGATGTCTTTAAAGTCCAGTTTCTTTACTTCACAGGAGAAGAGGCCTTTTTTGAGCTGCTATATATTATCCAGTCC
>NW_024622784.1:0-3985 GCF_008729295.1 Plectropomus leopardus
GAGAGCGAGAGAGAGAGAGAGAGAGAGAGAGAGAGAGAGAGAGAGAGAGAGGTCTTGGGTGTCGGAGATTTCATTTCATTATCTTTTAACCTTTCCCTCTTTTCATCCCTCTCTTCTTTGTGTCTGAGCAGTGGGTGCCAGTTTAATTAATCAGCTGTGTAACTGTAATGTATCACTGTCATACAGTCCAACATGGATCCAAACCCTAACCAGCCCTGCATAAACAAAGCTCAGTGCAAGAACTGACCCCTTACTCACAATTATCTCTGTATCTATTCAATATCCAACGTAAAAGTCAAAAAAGTCAGTTAGTTTGGCTGTTTTTATAGGAGAGTGAGCTACCATTGAATTTGGCATGGATTTGACACCATAGATGGAAAAATTGATGGATTAAAGTTTGGCTGTTTGCTGCCTTAGGCCTTATACTCTTATTATACCCTTTATGTATGAAAATTGATCAATTTCACGTTGTGAATGTTACTACCCTTATACTTCCATGCGTCCTTTATGATTGCATAAATATAGCCAATAGATAAAATAGTGTTCAATCCCTCCAGGATTTTGCAATGTTGTGATTGCAACCATTAACGTGATTCAGGCAATGAATTTTGCACGTCCTTGCAATTTTCTTTTTTTTTTAAGACAAAAATACATTTATGTAACAAAATCAGGATTCACAAATGGAAGTTAAGACTGAAGATGAAGATAGAAGACAATAAAAACATCATTTTGTCCATATTTACACTTAGTCCATGAAGTAAATTCACATTTATTTACAGCTGCAGAGCTAATAAAGTGTGTGACACCCTCAGCTGGACATATTAGGAATAAAACACATGTGCTCACAGCTGGAAAAGCACATAACTAAATCTAAATCACAAGCTGAAATAAATGTAATACTTAAATTATCTTTCACTGAGCAAATGCTTCCTGCTGAAATTTAACATAAGCAGAGAGAAAATCAAATTTTTATCTCCAGAATATATTATATATTTCTTCTCTTTGGCATTTTTAAAAATGTTCCTTTCACATCAACATATTTCTGCAACTTTTAGGACAAACACAGCATATTATAAATCACTCAATAAATATTATAATAATGAATTTATTAATATTATATATACTTGTAACAGCGATCTCATATTCATAAATACCATGGTACTGCAATTAAGGTGTTGAAACAATCACTTTCAGTATATTATAAATATTAATAAATATTTATGCTGCTATGTTATTTATGCTATTTAAAAAAGGAAAACGAGGAAACAGAAATGTAAAATAATATAAAAAATAACTGACTGTTGGATTGCTGCACTTTTGTCTAACTTTAAAGATGTATTGTAATGCTAAAGTACATACAGCCTGAGAACAAACAAAAAAAATCTGCACTAAACATGTGTGCAGAACCTTAGTAAATGAATTGCAATAACTGTATAGCAGCAAATCCTTTGTAAATATGACCTCACTTGCAAATCTAACTTAAAAATGCACTGCTTCAGTCCTGTAATGCAGTTTTTAGCAGCATTTGCATCGAGCAGAGGAACTCACAGTAGATAGATACAGAGATGAAACCCTTTAACAGACACATAATCTGTTATTTCATCTAATCTTTAAATCACAAAGAATGCTTTAGCTTTGTGGATCCCCTGCTGCATCTTAATCCACCGCTGGCTGGCCATTGGCATCATTCCTGTGTTTACTTCAGGTGAGCTTTCACCATCTTCCTCTTTCTTGCCATTGCGTTTGTGATGTCTTTGCAATTTTGTCCAATCATTGCAACTGTAACGCAACTTTGGCTCATTTCATTGTACAGTTGCACATGGCATATTGATCCGCTCAGCCCCTCTGTCTCTCTGTTTCTAATGAGACTACTGCTGTGCCTGTCACACACACAGTGATGGGGTAACTGTTAGCAGCACAAAGCTAATTTTACCCAGCGGTTATAGAGATCCCCTGTAATGAGTCTTAGAACCCGGAAACCATCTATAGCGTTTCAGCACCTCCGGTTTCCTCGTCTCAAAGTCAGTGTGTTTTTTCAGTGTGTTTTTGGTTAGATGTTTGGTAAGGTCTTTAGTGAGCACAAGCTGGAGAAACTTTCATGTTTCGTTCTGCAATATAAAAATACATCAGTAAATACTCCACTAGTGAACTTTGAAGCTTTTATGTGTCTTAAAAAAGATAACTATTTATATAAGAACTCGAGAAAATGTCTAAGGGATAAAGAAAAAAGCTGGGAAATTAACTATATTTATCATTTACATATTTAAAATAATTAATTAAAAATGCTTTTATTTTTAAGCACTGAAGACTTTTTTGTCTTTTTTTTTTACTTTTCTTTTTTGTTTGTTTGGGCATGGTTATTTATTTATTTATTTATTGATATATCTATTTTACTAATTTTCAGTTTTGTTTTGTTTTTTATCAATTGCCAATTTTTGGGGCATTTCCTCTTTTGTAGCTCATTTTCCCTTTTTAGGGAAAAAAATCAAATTGCACAGGTTTCAAGGCATTTCGGTCAACTTGTTAATTAGATATAATGTTAAAAATGAAGACTAATAGTTTAACAGTTTACTCATATTTTTCAAGGCAGTTGGTTTGCTCTGTCTTTTTTTTGTAAAATCAACTTCTCTGATTTTACAGAGCAAATACAGACAAAATGAAGGGAAAGTGCGGCAAAAGGCTTTGTCCATGTCCAACAAGACAAAGACAAGAGACATAAATTAGTCAGAGAAAAAGTAATATGCTATAGAGCATTCAAAAGGGAGAAAAGTAGTGGTGAGCTTTTAATCAAGAATAGACAGGCTCTTCTGCGTGTGTGTTTGTGTTTGGGGGGGTCACACCCCTGTTAAAAATTAACAAATCGCCTCCTGCCTACTGAGGCACATTAAACTGTATCACAATCAATACATCCACTTTCATTATAGCCGTGCGTGCGTGCGTGCCTGCCTGGTGCGTGTGTGTGTGTGTGTGTGTGTGTGTGTAAGAGAGAGCGAGAGATAGAGAGTGTGTACTTGCATGCGTGTGTATATGTTGTGTTATGTTGTTGTCGTGTGTGTCTGTCAGTCAGTCAGGTAACAATCCCTTCCGTCAGTGAAGTCACCTCTCTACATTGATCGGCTTTCCTAAAAATGTGTTTTCCATTGATTGACAGAGGAGTAATTAAATGATGGAGAGGGAGCCCGCGGCGCTCTGCATTGATTGGCTCCAGCAGCTTTAACAATAAACTGCATCTCAGATGTGAAGGCCTATTTAATAACCTGAGAAATTGTATTTTTATGGCGAATCACTGTCAACAACAGGTAGCATTCATTCCCCGGTAATTGCTGCTTCTGACTCTCCTTGTGGACTTCACCCAGACTTTAGAGCAGAGAGGATCAGAGGGAAGGAGGTAGAGAGAGTGTGTCGTCAACAAGTTCCTGCCTCTCTCTCTGCTCTCGTTATCTCGCCGGCCTCGATATGAACCCGCGTTCACAGCATCCTCCAAGAAACATGCTCTTTTTTTTTCTTGCTGCGTGTCAGAATTTTCTCTGTGAGTGTGGAAGATGAAATGAAATGTAGCAGATCGGATTCGCTCTCACAGCACTCCCAGGCCCCCACTGCTGTGGAACTAGTGACCGGAGTTTGACTCCTGCATTTGTCAAATCCCCCAAATAACCAATTTTTACAAGGAGATGGAGGAGATGAGAGAGAGGGGAGGGGGGAGGAGTGGATGATAGTAAGCAGTTAAAACGAGACGGTGCACTACAAACCTCTTTCCTCATAAGTTTTTTGGTCTCCTGTTATTAATATTTATAGTTTATTTGTCCTAGAAATGTTTTCCTTTTTTTCTGTAACAAAAAATAAAAGCGAAAAATTGCCAGTGTGCAAAATGAGGTTATTTAGGTTAGGTTTAAATACTTTTCAAAAATTCTAGAATTTCCTAGAAATAAATGTTAATGCCGTGAAGCAAGACAAAATACTATTTTTATTCCTAGTGGTGAAATGA
>NW_024622785.1:0-3082 GCF_008729295.1 Plectropomus leopardus
ATTCAATTATTTCTAAGCCAGCTGGGGTGGGGAGGGAAGTGTTAAACAAAAGGTTAACTTTCTGTCTGGAGTATCAATACCTGCAACATTTGTGAAACATATGGCACACATGGATTAGATGCTGCTGTGTATATATATGATTTATTATTATACTCTGCACAAAACTAAATAATTTGATCACAAAACATAATCTCTCTCTGTGTGTGTGTGTGTGTGTGTGTGTGTGTGTGTGTGAGATAAACTGAAGCATGAAATGTTCTTTCATGCTTCAATCCTCCTCTTTTTAAAGCCAAATAAACTTTTTAAAAACCAATGTTTTCAGTCTAATCATGGGAAAAAAATCCAGTTATTGAATTTTTTTCACACAAATAAGCATTATTGACAGAGCAGCACAGACGGAGCTTTAGGGTGCTTTTCTTGTCTGGTTTCTTGACTCCTCAGGTGTCTGTCATTTATTTTGGAAAGAGGAATATTTAACCAACAGAGGAGAGATAAAGAGACACTGAGGGGCAGGAGCAAGAAAAGAAAACGACCACATCAGAGAGACGAGAGGAAAATTAGGACACAAAGATGAAAAAAGAACAGAACAACAACAGAAAGACGTGAACGTAACGTGTGTGTGTGTGTGTGTGTTTGGGTTGTGTGTGTGTGTTTTCTGTGTCTGCATGTGTGTGTGTGTGTGTGTGTGTGTGTTTTGGGTCGACAACCACCGTCTTCTTCTTGTGCAGCGAAGTTGGCCACAGCTGATCTTGACGCGTATTTTAGTGACATCGGCGTCCTGCAGGTTGACGCCGTTTCATCGATGCTTCAGCCGACCGTCAACACGTGACCCACGATTTCTCTTTTAAATCATTTTTTTGTCTCTTTAATATTTTTTTGTCTCATTTTAGCTCAGAGCATCACTGAGTGAGATGAGTTGTCTTGGTGTTTTGTTGGGCTGCCCCCCCAAAAGACAGACTATCGGTCCAGACAATTATCGGAGTCCATATTTGGCATTTTTGCCAATTATCTGTATCGGCTTTTTATTTTAATGATCCTCGATAAAATTAATGAAAAACACTCGACCAACAGCAGGGAGGGCAGTCTGCAACACATGCAAAGAAAGAGTTAACATGGGAGGAACTTTTACTTTGTAAAACCTCACGGAGATATTTTTATTTTGTCATTTTTATCTAAATTTTCACTGAACTTTATAACAAAAAAAGTGGGTTAGGGGACTGTTGAAAGTTTCAGTTTTGATTAAATATTTGCTAAAGACATTAAACAAAGTTTTATGAGGACTTTGTCATCTCCCACAGCATCATGTGACCTCACAGCATCATGTGACCTCAAAGCATCATGTGACCTAGAAAAGACCAAAAAATGTTTCCATTGCAGTTTTTGCAAAATATGGCTTTTTCGAATCACCTGAGATACCACCTCATGTGAACATAAAACTTTTTTTTTGCGATAAATGGGAGTTTTTTTCGAAATTGACGTCCATCAGGCACATTTTATATTCTCAATTTCAATTTACGCAATTTGAGGGTTAATGGAAACCCGCCTGCTGTCTTTGGCTTTTGTTTGATATCTGGCATATGCAAAAGTTGGTGCACATTTAAAACCAGGTAATTCTGTGTTATCAGAGTGTTTGTGTGTGTGTGTGTGTGTGTGTGTGTGTGTGTGTGTGTGTGTGTGCGCGTGTGCGTGACTCACCAGTCTGAAGGAGCGCAGCACGCTGAGCCCCTCCACGTCGGACAGGCCGAGCTCCATGAGGCTGAGGCACACGATGATGCTGTCGAAGATGTTCCAGCCCGTCTGGAAGTAGTAGTACGGATCCAGAGCGATGATCTTCAGCAGCATCTCTGCTGTGAAAATCCCCGAAAACACCTGAAGCACAAACACACACAAACGGGTTCATGTCGATCTGTGACAGCGGAGGTGAGGCTTTAATTTGGTTCATTTCAGGGACTGTTTTCACAAAAATGTGCTGAAGCTGCTTCTAAAAACATGACAGTCAGCTGCTTTAGATATTCATGCACTCACAATAAAAAACGAAAAAACTAACAAATACGCAGGATGATATTTATGATTTCTGCTTTCATTGAGGTTTTTTTAAACCAACATCAGTCCTAATCATAGATATCAAATATTCATTAATGTTCAGATTTTTAAACTCATCCAAACAGTCTATAAGTCTTACATGACCTGAAAAAAAATTCAGAATATCCTCAAATCAGATCAAATCCTCAGAAAATGATTCTTCCTTGTTTTTCCTGCCGACAGAATCAGGAAACCTGACCTGCACCTGCAGCCTTTGATCTTTTTACTTATTTTTTTAAAGTTATTTATTTTTTTAGAAATGTACAAACACAGAAAAAATGTATTTAACTGAGGACTGTCCAAAATATCTGGCACTCACACACACACACACACACACACACACACACACACACACAGGTAGGGACAGTCAGGTAAGGACATACACATACACATACACATACACACACACACACACACACACACACACACACACACGCACACACTTAAACGCACACTTAAACCCACACACACACAGCTACAAAGAGCTAAATGAAGGACAGAATTAGCTAAAGGGTAGGATATTTCAGACTGGGTTAGGTTCACACACACACACACACACACACACACACACACACACACACACACACACACACCCACCTATACACTCCGGCTCAAATACACAAGTTTTTTTAAGACACAAAGAGACGCTCACTTCAGCTGTTAGTGTGAAAACAAACCATCATTCACACACTTTTCATCACGATCACATGACCAAGCTCAGTTCCTCAAAACCAGACCCCACCCACAACTCAGGTCAAGCCCACGAAATTTCAACCTCCGGGGTCGGTCACGTTAGCCTCAAAAAAGACTTTTTCCCAAATATTCACAAGAGACGTCTGTTAATCAGCGACAGAATTTTTTAAGCCTCTGAAACCTGAGCAAGTAGGCTTGATTTCTCACAAAAACCTTGAGAAGAAATGACCCCAAATAGTCATTCATTAGTACAAAAAAGTAAAAGAACGAAAAAAAGGAAAGGAAATGACCTGAAAAAAAATAAAAA
>NW_024622786.1:0-1916 GCF_008729295.1 Plectropomus leopardus
ATCAGTTTTCAAAGGGTCATATAGCTTGTGAAAAGCGTCTGAATGCAGCAGAAGAAAACTGATGTTAAACTGGATTGTAAAGGGTTAAGAACAAAGAAAAGCTTCTGCGTGCTGCGGCGGATGACATCATGCTGTAACAGCCACATGACGCCGTCACTGACTCTCACACCGCGGGTGGAAACTAATGAAAGCAGCACCGAGTGAATCAGGGCACAAATTTACGTCCTGTGATGTTCAACTCGTCGCCCGTCGCCGCCGGCAGCTGCTGATGGAGATGATGGTGATGATGATGATGATGGCGGCGATGATGATGATGCAGCAGAAGGCCTGCAGGAGTTTATGATCCATGCAAATGGAGGAATCTGCATATTGTTGGATATGAGTTTGCCTAATGGACGCCTCCGCACTGACGGGACGATAATAATAGAACATGGAGCGCAACACACACAACAACATGCAAACACACACAATAACACACACACACACACACACACACACACACACACAGACTGATTCACATAGGGAACGAGGAAAGGAAATGAAGAAGGGCAGAGGAGTGAAGACATTTATGAAATCACAGAGAGGAGACAAAAGGAAAGCAGGTGGTGGAGAAAGAGAGAGGACATGAAGAAAGGAGACAAAAACAAAGAAAAGATGGAAAGGAGACAGAGAAAGAAAGGAATTAAGAGAGGTGGTGAAAAGGAAACAAGGAGAGAGTATGAGAGGAAAGGAGGTGACAAATAGAAAAGGAGGAGACGAATGTGGGAAGTACAGAGAGAAAAGGAAAGGCCGATAAAGAAAATATGAAAATATGATGCAGGAAAAGAAAAGGAATTAAGAAAACAGAGAAAAGCAAGAGGGAGAGGAAAAGGAGGAGCGGAGGTAAATGTAGAGAAGCAGAGGAACACCAACACGTTTTCATCCCGACTCGTCACATGTTGCCTCTTTGTCAGTTCTTCTGCATGTTACGCTCTAGTTATCCTTCTGCGTCTTCTCGGTATCCTTCTTCTGCGTCTGCCGTTGACGTTCCAAGATGCCGTCACCATGATGTTAACACGTGCACATGTTGGGATGACGCTGTACGTGGTTATGTTTAGGCAACAGCAGCACATGGCAACAAATGCCATTGAAACACACATGCTGGATGGATGTTAGGATTAGAGGAAGGAGGCACATGATACGGTGGAGAAAAAAACATCACATTCAGACGGGAAGAGAACACCAGACTCCTGCACGAAAGTCCAGGTTTGTTGGATCTATCCACCGCCCCTCCTGCCTGCCCTATAGGCGCCCTCGTACTCCTTACATAATGTCTTTACTGGCGTTCCAGGTGCCGTCCAGCCATCTGCTGGCGTATAATAACACAGCGAACGGTTCTTAGCTGACGCCATTTCATGTATGTATGAAATGTGCCTGTTTTTGGTGGTTTGCTCTTCAGCCAAAAGCACTGACAAAGTGGCGTTATTTTACGAGTTTGGAATGACAGTCAACTGTAATGATGAAAAACAGAAAATGAAAAGCAACGAGGAAGTCTGGAGACAAATAAATGAAATGGTGAAATGAGTCAGATAAGAGGAGAAAAGACAGAGTGAGGGACAGCAGGAGAGGAAACACAGTGGAGGAGAAGAGGAAAGGAAACAAGTAGACGAGAGAGGACAGATGAAAGAGGGGACTCAAGGAGGAGTGAGACTAAATATTTGACCTGTGACCTGTGTTTCCCAGCATGCAGTAGGGCTCAGCTGTTGTCTGCGAGCTTCCTGCTGCAGCAGATATTTTGGACGTCGTCCAGTGGACTTTAAACCGTCAGCAGAGACGAACATGAAGGAAACGATGTCCACTGTGAGGAGCGGCCAACTGCAATTAGACCCATTGTGTGCTGCTGCTGTGTGTGTGTGTGTGTGTGTGTGTGTGTGCGT
>NW_024622787.1:0-1481 GCF_008729295.1 Plectropomus leopardus
AAGACACGCCATAGCATTAAAACATGCAAAAATGTGCAAAAACACCATAATGTTGCATTTCACAAAAATGACCAAAGAAGCAAGGCTATAGTATGGCAAAATGTCAAAAAGTGGCATGTCCCAAAAAAGGCTTTAAACACCTCAAAACAGCATAAAATAGCATACAAAGACACGCCATAGCATTAAAACATGCAAAAATGTGCAAAAACACCATAATGTTGCATTTCACAAAAATGACCAAAGAAGCAAGGCTATAGTATGGCAAAAATATCAAAAAGTGGCATGTCCCAAAAAGGGCTTTAAACACCTCAACACAGCATAAAATAGCATACTAAGACACGCCATAGCATTAAAACGCGCAAAAATGACCAAAAACATCATAATACAGCACGTCGCAAAAAATGACCAAAACAGCAAGGCTATAGTATGGCAAAAATGTCAAAAAATGGCATGTCATAAAAACAGCTGAAAACACCTCGAAACAGCATGAAATAGCATACTCAGACGTGCCATAGCATTCAAAAGTGCAAAATTGGACTAAAACACCATAAAATAGCATTTCGAAAAAATGACCAAAAAAGCAAGGCTATAGTATGGCAAAAACGTCAAAAAGTGGCATGTCATAAAAACAGCTGAAAACACCACAAAACTGTCATGTCAAGGAAATTGTGTTAAGTTGTTTTTTGTCTTGTGTCTATGTTGTCGATGTTGATTTCCTTTTTTATTTTGAAATCCTAACTCTCCTCTGGTTTCAGGTTACCCACTTCCTCCCTTTGTGTGTTTTCCCGCCAGTGTGCTTGTTGGCCCCGCCCTCACTGTGTCCACCTTTTTTTCCCCTTACCTTGTGTATATATAGTTAGCGTCTCCCTATGTCCTGTGCCAGATCGTCTTGTCTCGTCTGCCAGTGGACCAATGCCATATTCATGCCCAAGTCAAGATTTGTTGTGTCTCGCTCATTCATATTGTTCAGTTTTGGAACCTATTTTTATTTGATGATTTGTTAGACTCTTGTTTACGTCATAGTTCGTCAGAGTGATTTGTTGCTGATACTTTGTTTCCTCGTCAGAGAGATTTTTCTTATTACTTTTTCTTCCTCTTCGGAGTGATTTTGACTTTTGCATCTGCCCTGTGTAAAGACTTTTCTGCTACCTTAAAAAATAAAGTTTATTTTGACATTTTTTAAATCTGGTGTTGTGCATTTGGGTTCAGTTCCAGTTCCCTCTTGTCAAAAACGGCATGAAATAGCATACTGACACAGGCCATAACGTTAAAACATGCAAAAATGGTCAAAATCACCATAATAGAGCAAGACAAATGTCAAAAAATGTCATGTCATAAAAACAGCTGAAAACAATTCAGAACAGCATAAAATAGCGTAATGAGACGCGCCATAGCATTACAACGTGCAAAAATGGGCAAAAACACAATAAAACAACATGTCGAAAAAATGACCAAAAAAGCAAGGCTACAGTATGGCAAAA
>NW_024622788.1:0-1739 GCF_008729295.1 Plectropomus leopardus
ACTCATTTGCATTTAGCCTGGGAAAGACAAGCCAGACCACACCCATGGATGGTCCTCTGTGGGAGCTGAGGGCGGTGAGCCACATGGAATTCTATTACCTCTATGTGCTATCCAGAGAGTGAGTGATGGAGCTCAGTGCCATCTGTGCTGCCTTTCATTTGCATCCCCAACAACTGCTCGCCTGCGCACTCAACTCACTGTTTTATTGTTTCACCATTCTCCATTTTCCTTTGCTTTATTTTTGCACCATCTGAGCAAATCTTCTATGTGACTTTATTAAATGTTTCAGTTTACTGGGCTCTTGTTTTATTTTTCAGAAAAAAAATCATGTTAATGTTTATGGTGTTGTTAATATCATTTACATGGCATCATGCTATCATTTTAATGGAGAGGATAGGAAGGTGTCAATTAATGTGTCTTTCTGCATTGTGGGATTATTTCTGACAGAATCAATGAGAATAGAATGACATTTTTCCTTTTTGCTTTGTTTGCATGAATACCCTCAACCATATAATTCTTCCCTGAAGCTGTTTATAAGCTAAAATTCTACACTGAAAACACACACACACACACACACACACACACACACACACACACAACTTCCTTGTTCAGCCGTCTCCAGCTGGCGATACATCCCAACCAGTGTCTTCTCATCACCTGCACACACTGAACCCTCTCCTTTTTATACACACACACTTGTAAAGCACACCGATACCCCTCCCCCAGCCCAATGACACACAGGATTTTGCAACTTTCTTTTCAGTAAGTCACACATTTCTAATCCTGAAATTGGCATTAAGTGTGAATGTGAGTGTGGATAGTTGTCTGTCTCTATGTGTCAACCCTGTGATGGTCCCCTGATGGACTCATTCCGAAGTTATCTGATACTGTCACTTTTGCAGTGTCAGAGTAAATGGTAAATGGACTCTGCTTGTAAGGCGCTTTTCTTGTCATTTTGACCAATCAAAGCGCTTTCACAAGACATGTCACATTCACCCATTCACACACACATTCACACATTGGTGGCCAAGGCTGGCGTACAAGGTGCCACCTGCTACTCAGTAACCATTCATACGTATTTCGATTAGAGGACGACCCGCTCTTTCTCTGACCCATTGCTGGTGTAAGATCCCAACATCAAAAGTCACCTTTTGTGGCTGTATGATACCCAGCTGGACAATATCAGCTGAAAATGTGGCTCGACAGAACAATTCGCTGTGTTACGATACACCACCTGACGGACTCTCTGCACCTGGCACAGCAGAATGATACACTGCTGGACGGTGTCTGGTTTAAATGCAGCAGGTCCCTACAGGTGTAACAGAGTTTGTATATAGTGTTTGTTTCCACTTGCTGTAATGGCTGGATGAGGATAATGTTGTATTCAGGTGGTTAGATGGCTCAATGGCGCCCCCTCTCAGGCAGTTGACAAATGCTTCCTGCTACTTGAAAACACTGCCAGTTAATGAGAGACGTCACCGAGGTGAGTTGTGGAACGCAGCACTCTGTACAAATTATGTGTATTACTGTCTGTTTACTGTCCTGTATAAGCATAAGTGCACTTTGACTCATGGAGATGTTATTGTGAAGAGTTACGAGTGAGTCGCGGCACTGTTGCGCACCGAAATGTACATTTAACAGCATAATGCACTTTCTGAGTTAGCTAGTTAGCCTTTGTGCTAACAGGCGCTATCCCTTTTGTAGCATGCTGCGTGTGAGCTGCCTTTTGAGCCAAACTA
>NW_024622789.1:0-1089 GCF_008729295.1 Plectropomus leopardus
ACACACACACACACACACACACACGTTTAATAAACCAGAACACACTCTGAACTGAACCCATCAATCTCCTGTGTGTGTGACGACGTCACTGATTTGATTGGTTAACAATAACATGAGCATCTGAGCAAAGATTCACCTGCTCAGATACAAAGATTCACCTGCTCAGATACAAAGATTCACCTGCTCAGATATGTTTGTGCACAGAAGCTGTGCTGCAGCAGCCGCGGGTTCGATTCCCTCCTCACCTCTCTCTCTGTCAGCCCAAAGTAATCTAAAAAACTGTTTCCTGTCTGAGGTCGTGTGACTGAGTTCTGTTTGCGTGTTGGTGTCATGTGACTCACCGTCAGTCGCTGGCTGCTGCCGCCATCTCCGGCCGCCTGAAGCCGGTTGGCGTGCAGCGTGGACACCGAGCTGCTGAGGTTGGTGGGCTGGAGGCTGTGGGGGCGACTGGAGGTCAGGCTGTGGTCGGTCTGGTCTCTGAGCCCGGAGGAGGTGCTGAAGTGGCTCAGGTTGGTCTTGGCTGCAGTGGCTGTGAAGTGGTTCAGGTCAGTATCTGGAGCCGAGTCCGGAGTCCTCCTGAGGTCTGCTGCAAGCAAATAACCAGCATCATCATCATCATGACCCACCGCATCGTCCCACGACCACGCAGTGTTCTTCCAGAACATCCTGACCACCTAGACCGGATGGGGAGTGATCGGACCAGGACTGACCGGACCAGGACTGACTAGACCAGGACTGGCCGACTATGGCAGAAGTTTGTGTTTCAGCCTCACGTCACCACAGCAGCTTCAAACTCTGCTCTGTTTCAAAACTCGAGTCTTTGAGTCCGAGTCTTAAAAAAAACAGAAGCTCACTCAGATCCAGAACCAACAACCTGAAGACCTTAAACCTGAATCCAGCACAGTCCTCCTCCTACAGAACACTCTGAACCATCATCCACTGAAACCGTTTCCTACAAACCATCAGATCCACAGAGAGTCTGCTGACAGGACCTGGACCTGGACTTGGACCTGTGAGGCTATGAGTCCAGCTGCTGCTGCACAGACAGACAGACAGCAGAAAACAAACAAACAAACAAACAAACAAACA
>NW_024622790.1:0-2065 GCF_008729295.1 Plectropomus leopardus
AAGAAGTATTCAGTACCTTTTCTTCAGTAAAAGTACTAACACCACACCGTGAAAATACTCTGTTAAAAGTAGTAAAAGTCCTGCATTTAAAATGATACTTAAGCTGAAGTTAAGTATAATCAAGAAAATATACTTTAAGTATGAAAAGTAAAAAAAAGAAAAGAAAAAATCAAAACTGTTTTTAAAGAAAACTCATATTTTAAAAAAACAAACAAAAAGTCAAAAACTATTAACAATTAAATATGAGAAATTGTTATATGTAGTACGTTTCAGTGTTTTAGGTTTGTAAGTTTTACTATGATATGGAGTGTGTGTTAGTATTATATGTAGTATGTTTTAGTATTACATGTTGTATCTTGTACAAAATGTAGAATGTTTTAGTATTATATGTAGTATGTCTTGGTTTATATGTACTAGATGTTAGTATTTTATGTGGTATTTGTTAGTATTATAGGTAGTTTATCCTATGTAGTTTGTGTTAGTATTACATGTAGTATGTTGTATGTAGTATGTGTTAGTATTGTGTATAGTATATCCTATGTCGTATGTGTTAGCATTACATGTAGCATGTATTTGTCAGTATTATCTGTAGTATTTCTAACTCCAGCTGTCTGCTCGTGTCCAGGCTGAGTACGCTGGTTGTCATGTTAGTATTATATGTAGTATTTGTCAGTATTATCTGTAGTATTTCTGACTCGATGTCTGCTCGTGTCCAGGCTGAGCACGCTGGCGGTGGAGACGCTGGCCGTCATGTTCAGAGAGACGGAGGTGGAACCGGCCCGACTCAGCCTGCTGTCTGCCAAAAAGTAAACGTCCCGGCCGTCCTCTGTGTGTCTGAGTACTTCCTCCTTTCAGACTTTGATGTGATTTCTGGTGTGAAAATGATTTATCGTGTCTCTGCGCAGAGGCGCTCTGGCCTCCAGGATGCTGCTGGCTGTGATTTGTGATCCGGAGCTTCAGACTCGGAGACCTGCGGCCGACTGTGAGGTGAGCCGCTCTCCGCTCACATTAATGTGATCGTTTATTATTTGTGTAGCTGGGTTTAAAGCCGTCGTGTGTCCGCGTCAGCTGCAGGCCTTACTGTCGGAGTACCTGGACGCCGCCTGCTCTCTGCTCTCTGAGATGCTGCTGTTAGGACTCGAGGTGAGTCACAAGTTAACGGGCAGAAATACCTGCTGAGACCTGCGTTCAAACTTTCCTTTTTATTCTGAATATTTGAGCATTTACGCTGCTGATGTCACTCACTCACCTGATCAATCATGAGAGCCAAACGTCACCTGTTAGCAGCACGTGTCACATCAGCTTAGTGGAGCAGATGTGGATTTTCTTAAACGTCTTCAGGGTAAAAGAAAAAAATCTGAGATTTTAAGGCATCTGTCATATTATGAGTTTTTGGTCACAATTTCATCGTATGATTTTAGGTTGATTTTTTTTTTATCAGTCCTAATCATACATATAAAATATTCTTTTTTTAACTTTAATTTCAACCCTTTAAATGCCAGGTTTTTGTCATAATGCCACTATGTTTTTAGATGCCCCCCCCCACACACACACACGCACAAAACACACGCACAATTATCAAAACATGAAGAATGAAAAGAGACTAAGATGCATCAAACAGCCCCTAAAGGGTTAAAGTGTCTGTTTCAGGCCAGCAGGTCTTCCTCCGCTGACAACTTCCTGACTGTCGGTTGGATCGTGCGAGTCCTGCAGCTTCATCCCGACACGGTAAACTGTATTTCCTGAGCTCGGCAGGTGTTTCCGGCCTCTGAGTGACTGTGGACTTTAAAGTGATGCACGGTGCCTCAGAGCGTCTCTCCGGTCTCTCTGCAGCCGGCCTTCGTGGGTCACCAGGTCCAGCAGGTGGTTCTGGTCCTGTCGGACCTGCAGGAGTCCTACCTGAGTCCGCCTCAGTCGGTGCTGCTGTTCCAGCGCTGTCGCCTCCTGCTGGCCTGCCTGCAGCACAGCAGCCAGCTGGCTCAGCATCTCCGCGCAAACTTCAGAGAGGAGTTCAGGTTTGTGCTGCTGCAGCTCTCTATGCTCCACATTCAGGATGCTTATTTTT
>NW_024622791.1:0-4989 GCF_008729295.1 Plectropomus leopardus
CACACACACACACACACACACATGCACACACTGAAACCGGAAACCCATTTCTAATTCTGGCATGCATTTTACCTTCCATTCAATTTCACAAATAGCATGAGAGGGAGGAAACTTTTTAATACTCGTCTATTATAGGACACAGAATGAGTTCCAATCAATCTTGTAGATGACTCCTCTACAGTAAGCGTGTGTGTGTGTGTGTGTGTGTGTGTGTGTGTGTGTAAGGACTAGATTAAAGACAGGAGTGAACGTTGTGAGGAGTTAGAGAGGATGCTGAGAGAGAGAGACAGGTCTGAGAAAGAGTTGGAGAGAATGAAACTTTTGAAGGTCTTTACTTGAAAATTGCACAACAGGACTGAGTAACAAGGGACCAAAGTTACTTTAAAAATAAGTGTAGGAGAGCAAATGAGAACGAGACAGAGTGCTTAATTTCTAAATGGCTGCGAGGTGATTTTCTCTGACACTGACTCATTGTTATTTGATTCATGTCTGCCTGCTTTTTGAATATCGATCCAGGAACTGGAGGAGTGACTCATACTCGGCCACAGAGGCCTGAGTCACTACAGGAAAAGAGTCGAAGCTGGCTCCCAATCCCAACCCGATGCCACCCTGCTTTATGAAAGCCCAGGACCGGGGAAAGCCGAGCCAACGTTTGGCTTAAACAGTAATGACGCTCAAGGACTGAAGGACTCAGCTATTTTATCTGCCTTATTTTTGGACACATCTACCGTATGTCAAGCAGGGGGTGGTAAACTTTTTGGAGTTGTTTAGCTGAAACTTTAAGCTTTGATTGAGGATTCAGGCTCTGGGAGAGAGCGGCCAAAAACCATTTTGGACAGCACTTGCGGAAATTGAAAGGAAGCTTTGCCTGCAGAAATGACTATGAGGTCGTTAGAGGCGAGGCGAGACACAATGCTGATTTTTGGTTCAAGTTTTAAAAATATCTTAATTAAAACTGAATATTTGCTGAGTATTGGTTAGTTGAAAGCGTGTAGAGACGAGCATCCCCGCTAATTCAGATGCTGCTTCGTTAAATTTGTTTGAAGGATAAGGCTGGTGATATTTTTTTTTTAAAGCAAACATTACTCTTAGAATTTACCCTTTGAAACTGGGATCAGCATCACTTTTCTTGCTGCGTTCAGAGGCCTTCAAAAGTATTTTAATCTTGGTTAAACATTGTCACCATTTTAAAAAAAGTAAGGATAACACCAGCCTTATCCTTCAACGAACTATATATGTGTGTGTGTGTGTGTGTGTGTGCGTGTTTTTAGAATGCGTTTGTATACGAGTCTCTAAGGGAACATGGATGAGGGGGTTGTGGGAGGCTCGCAGATTGATTAAAGGGCTAACTTTAGTTCCCTACAGCACCCCCACACACACATTGTGTTGAGGAGACCTGGAAAAAGGTCAGTGACCCATATAAAGCCTTTTCAAAGCCTACATCAACCTGTAATTATCAGTGAAATAGAAAGAAGAATTTATATACCACCCTCTCCTTTATAGTGACATTGTCATGTAAGATTAAATATGAAATTATTGAACACGTAGACTGTAGTTTGAGCTGCACAGCACATACAAAATTCAGAGTAAAAAAAAATAGGGGGTAATTGGTCAAAGAGGATATCCCTGTAGGAAAGAGGGTTTGGTGAGTGTGTTTGTGTCCTCTCCGTTTGTCCTTGCCAGGTAAAGGTCCGTGTGCTGTCCTGCTTTGAGTTACGGTGCTTTGTAGCATCTGTCACTGTGCCATATAGTTAATCCAAAAGCTCCTCCCTGCCTCTCCACCCCCTCTACACTAAACTTCATCCTTTCTTACCCCTTTTTATCTTTGCTCCTACTGCCCTCAAACCTTATTAGTATTGTCTGTGTGTCATAGAGCTCCACTCCAGAGTCCAAAAACTATTAAAAAAAACATCAATGAGCCACACTAGTTTACTTGTTTCATATTGCCTTGAAAACACACCTGCATTGTAGTTTATTTTCACTTACTGCTTTTGCCGGAAATACTAGAACACCAAATGTGTATTAATCCGCAGTGGAAAATAGTCCCCAACAGATTTCCTGCCATTTCAGCAGCTAAAAACTACAGTGCCCGGCTGTTTTAGGAAATTACTGAGCCTTTTTTTGAAAATAAAAGTGTACACATGTGACCCATTTTTAAAGATTTATGTCTCCAGTAGGAACCAATTGGTTTGAAGGTCAGTGCCATAAAGATGATTGATATTGATCTTGTTGTGAAAGTTGTCAAGTACCTCAAAAGACAGACACCACAGTGAAATTAACAAAATGTAAAACTGACAATTTGTAGAGCCACTTGATATGCCTAAAAAAAAGAAGTTATATGATGCACGCAACATATGTAAATATCAAAAGTGATATGTGACGAGTTGGGAGAGAGAATATGTTGTGCTCTTGGATTTGATTTGCACTTCAAAAAACACAAATAATTAAACTGTTTAAAAATATATATTTTTCCTTTGAAAAGTTTGATTATTCCATAAAATCCTAATAACAGGTTGATTAACTCTGGAAATGATTCCACTTTCTTTTTTGTTTTTACCAGGCTAAATGAGGGATCCTTTTTTTGCAGTGTGTTTCTTGTGTATGTAATCCAATTTAATTTCAATTCTCATGGACAAAGCTGAGGATTCTCTCTGTATGTGGAGTCAGAGAGCAGAGCTTGTTAGTGCTGCACAGCTTAGTTATGAGACACTTTATGTTAATGTTGTTTCCTTCTGTGAATCATGAGCCATTTGTTTATAATATATGCACCCACACACACACATACACACACATACACACAAAAACACACATGTAGGTCTATTTTTATGTTGAAGAGTAAAGAGATTGAGTGTTTTGATGGAAAAGTGGAGTGTGTTTTGAGTTATGTTTGTGTTTGCATAGGAAAGTGGAGCTTTTAGGCTCACTTTGCTTTAACCTTGTGTCTTACTACATTTGAATATGGATATTTCCCTGTGTTTTCTTAATGAGCCTGCTCTCAGTTTCTCCGTCACACTGTACATTTCTCTCTGATCTCTCTCCGTCCCCTCCCTTCGTGCTGTCCTCCTCCCTGTCTGCTTCTCATAATGATCTGCCAGCCCCCTCCATACATTTCCCGACACTATTATTTGATGTGATAAAGATTTTTTTTTCCTCACCTGCAAGAGAGATTTGATGGCTTGTTGTGGTTGACTGATTTGCGGAGACATACTTGATGCATTTCCTGCTCCTGTTCTCATTGTTTGCTTCTACAGTTTGTCCTACTTTGCCACATTGATTGCAAAACACACACAAAAAACCACACAAACACACACACACAAACACAAACACAAGGGTATCGCACCACATCTGTGTTAGATTGTCCGGTGGTTTGTCACTGAGAAGAACAAAAACACCAGGCTCCTGAGTTTAGTATGTTGAAAGATATGATGCGTTCATGTGATGTTGGAGGGTCAGCGTTTCCGAGTTGAGGTTGTAAAGTAGGAACAACATGAAGCTACAAAGAAGATGGGTTGCTGTATCATAATGCTAAGTTGATAGCTGTTTCCAGTCTATATATATATGTATGTATACACTAGAGGGTGTAAATCACTGGTTTCATCACAATATGATATCACATCGATACTTTGGACAATGATATGATATTTCGATATCACAAAGTCTACCACGATACGATTTCAATTTGATTCGATGTCGCATGATGTTGTTGACTTCCTGACCCTTCTCCCTGAGCACATGGCAAAGGCAAACCCTCCCGAGGGTAAATGTCATATAATAATGATGTCATAATAATATATACATACATATATATACTTAATCGTTAAAGTGGGAGTTAGTTTTTTGTGTGTGGGCTCATTTGTGCAAGCGGCAGCGAGTGGACTCTAGTGGCTGATGGTGGGCAAATAGCCATCCTTGTCAGTAACAATGTGAAAAGTATAAAAACACTGTCTGATTGAAGTACCATGGCTCATATTAAACCAGATATATTATCCCTTTTCTTGTGTATTAGGCAAGCATGTTTTCAAGACATGCTTTTGCCCAGTGTTTGACAGAATGGGACCTCCTTTGCTTGCTAGCTGCTAGCAAACACACATGAATGAGGAGATATAGCCTAGCACAACTATGCATTAACGCTAATGTTACATAAAGTTAGCATACATAAAGCTTTGACATTTGATAACCAACATTAGTGTAGTAGTTAATATTTGGTAACTAATATTATTGTTGTGGTTAGCTAACTATATTGACTGTGTTGCACTGCGGTAGACCAGAATGATGTCCAGTAGGACACACACACACACACACACACACACACACACACACACACACACACACTTAAACCACCACTAATAACACCTAATATTAGTATCAAGGTGGCCAGGCTAGCACTAACTGTAATGCACTGTGTGGGAGAACGGAGAGATTGAATGATGACCAGTAGGAGATGCTCTTCCCACCACAACCCCCTCATCGAAATTTCACAATGACTTCGGAGGACCGTTCATGTGCTCGTAACTCAAAAACGTGATATTTACGAGGAGCAGATGAAGGCAGCACAAGTTACAGCCTCAGTTGCCTTTTAATGTGATCCACGTTTTCATGTTGTTAACGCCTTATTTTGGCCCTACCATCTGAACGTCTTAAGAAATTGAGACTCATCAGACCAGGCAACGTTTTTCCAACCTTTTGCTATCCAGTTTTGGTGAGCGTGTGTGAGCTGTAGCCTCAGTTTCCTGTTCTTAGCTGACAGCTGGGGCACCCGCTGTGGTCTTCAAGTTTCAGTGTGTTGTGCATTCAGAGATGCTTGTCTGCAAACCCCAGTTATACGAATGGTTATTTTGGACCATTCTCTGTGAACCCTAGAGATGACTGTGTGCGAAAATCCCAGTTGATCAGAAGTTGATGAAATTCTCTGACCAGCCCATATGGCACCGACAACCATTCTTCCCCATTCTGATGCTCAGTTTAAATTCTGCAGATTGTCTTGACCAT
>NW_024622792.1:0-1836 GCF_008729295.1 Plectropomus leopardus
CTGAGGAGACACACACACACACACACACACACACACACACACACACACACACAGACATTGATTGACAGCTGTAAGAAAAAGTCATCCTGGTGTGAAATAACAAACTGAGAAATAAGTACGCATCTGTTTTGATCCGCCTATCCGAGGCCTCCGAGGCTCCAGACGTCTCTCTCACAACGAAATCAACACTCTCGAGATCCTCCTGGGGCACTCGGAGGAGCTCCCAGTCCAGACGAGATCAGGAGCCCAGGAGGCACCCTGACCTGAACCGCCTCAACCGGCCCCTTTCATGAGAAGGAGCGGCGCTCCTGCGAGCTCCTCCTGGACGTCTGAGCCGCTCCTTGTTCTTTCGGGATCACGGGTGAACAAACAAAGACAGACGGATAAATCGAGAGCCAAACCATCTCACGCTCCGTTCTACCGTCACACGTCAACGAGACCCAGACGCACTTGAACTCCTTCGCTTGGGGCAGAGACTCCCCACCCAGAGGGGACAGTCCACCGCTGTCCGGCAGAGAACCGCGGCCTCAGATTTGGAGGTGCTGACTCTCATCCTGACCGCTTCACACTCGACCGCAAACCGCCCCAGTGCATGCTGGGAGGTCACGGCGTGATGGAGCCAACAGAACCACATCATCCGGAAAAAGCAGAGACCCAACTCTGAGGTCCCCAAACCAGACCCCTTCCTCCCCCCGGCTGTGCCTTGAGACCCTGTCCACAAAAATCACAAACAGGACCGGAGACAAAGGACAACCCTGGAGGAGGCCGGCACCACCTGAGAACGTGTTTGACGTCACGCCGAGCTTGTGGACGCCGCTCTGTCTTTGGTCATACGGGGACCGGACGCCCAGAGCAGCGACCCTGGTACCCCGTACTCCCGCAGTACCCCCCAACAGGACTCCCCAAGGGACGTGGTCCAAGGCCTTCTCCAAGTCCACAAAGCACAGTAGACCAGACGTGCGAACTCCCACGAGTCCTCCAGCGGCCTCGCTCGGGCTTCATTTCACAATTCTTCTTCCAATGTTTTAGGGAAAAATCAAGCCAGTTTGCTCAGGTTTCAAAGGGTTAAACTGATCAAATATGTTTTTCTGCATCCCTGTTTTTAAAAATGTTTGGTGATTTTTGTTTTTATTTAAAAGATGTTGATGATTTTCTTTCGTTAAAAGTTTTTGGTGATTTTTCTAAAAAATGTTTGATGGTGTTTTTATTTTTCTTTAAAACTGTTGGTGATTTTAAACACATTTTTAGGCAATTTCTTTTTACTTTAAAACTGTTTAGGGATCTTTCTTTTTTATCCTTTATTTTTCTTTGGTGATGTATTATTCTGAGTTTTTGGTCACCTCTCTTCCATTTTTTCTTTTATTTTTACCCCTAGATTCACTCCAATAATTCAGCTTTTTACATCACCATGGAAACACAATGAGTGTGTGTGTGTGTGTGTGTGTGTGTGTGTGTGTCCTGACCAGCATGATGGCGGTGGCGAGCGCTCTCTCTTTAGCACACATGGTCTTGAGCTGTCGACACGGACCCATGAGAAACATGGTGCTGAAAACACACACACACACGCACGCACGCACACACACACACACACACACACACACACACACACACACTGCTGTCACTCTGAGCTGGTCCAGCAGAGGGCTCGCTGAGGCATCATGGGTAATGTAGTTGCTGGTTACCTGGCCAGAGCGCAGAAGTTTCCCACGCTGTAGAGGACGGCGAACACGGCCAGACCGACCACGGGGACCCACAACAGACAGCTGCCCTACAGAGACACAGAGACACACCGTTACCATGGAGACCCACAACAGACAGCTGCCCTACAGAGACACA
>NW_024622793.1:0-2697 GCF_008729295.1 Plectropomus leopardus
TGCAGCTGATGCTGTGCAGGTGAAGCTGTGCAGGTGAAGCTGTGCAGATGAAGCTGTGCAGGTGAAGCTGAGGGTGTGTGAGCTGAGGATGGAGCCGGTTTTGACTGACAGCTGCTCAGAGAGAGTCAGTGAGTAAACATGTTGACCGTGAAAAGGTTGATGTGATGGTGGTCGCCCTTTAGGGGCTGTTTGGTGCATTTAAGGCGCTTTGCATTCTTCATTTTTTAAAATATTTTAAGCTGTGTTGATGCATGTGTCCTAACTGTAGTCCAGATTGTGTATTTGAGTGTAATCAGTGAATTTGCAGCTCAGCTCCTACAATAAGTCTAAAATACACTGTGGAAACTAAATAGTTACATTCAGACTGTTCAGGTGAAAAAATGCTCCATTGAAACCCATTCAAACTGACATTTTTGATCCCACAGCCATCAGAGCAGAAAAACAGGACTTGTATTATTTCTGGGTGTCATTCTGGGCTTTTGACTCTGAATTTGTCATTTTGACTATTTTCCACCTGATGAGGTCATTTTGACCATATTTGGCATCTGGAGGAAATACATGCTATTTCCACTAGGTGACCTGTCACAGTCAATGTAGCTGCTGATCACTGACATCAGCAATAAAAATACTTTGCATGTATATATATACACATATGTATATTAAAAGATGAACATGTTTACATGTATTTTAAAGTTCAGTTTCAGAGGAACTGACACAATAATTCCACTTTTTCTAACTTCATGTAAACGCACTGACTGACTTTTACTAAAATAAGGTTTTGAATGCAGGACTTGTACCTGCAGTGGAGTGTTTAACCGTGTTTTATGAGTACTTTTACTACAGTATGGGACTGTTCTTCAGCTGCTGCGTCTGAGTGTGTTTGTTAAAAACAGAAAATGCTGCGAGTTTTCTCCTTTCAGACTGTTGGGAGCTGTTAGAAAACGCAAACAGAACAAAGATGGAAACAGATTGGGCTTCGTTCGGTTTCATCTCGGAGACAAAAACCAAATAAACAGCAGGTTGAGTCTTTAGGCCTGTAAATAACTTTTAAAATGTTTTTTTACTCTCAGAGGTAGAAATGCGGCGTTCGTCTCTTCTTCTCTCATGTAATCACGGCAGTTTTGTAATCTTGGCTGGCTGAGCCTCCTGCACGGCAGCACGGAGCTGTGTGTGTGTGTGTGTGTGTGTGTGTGTGTGTGTGTGTGTGTCTGTCTCATCATCTGTTTTGCATCTTACTGCCGGTTCCGTGTTCTGCAGTGTTGTGTGACATGTCAGAAAGGACTAGTATCTGTGCTGACTGCCCACGCTGAGAGCGCCACGCTGACAGACACTGAATGACACATCTATGACAATACCGTGTGTGTGTGTGTGTGTGTGTGTGTGTGTGTGTGTGTGAGAAAAAGAGACTGTCATCCAACTCAAAGCAGCCGTGCCTTTTGGGAAAACAAGTTATCCCGCGTTGGCCCGAAGCTCGCTGACCATGTGAAACCTCGTACAGAGACGCCAACACGTCACCAGCAGGCGAACGCACAGAGGAGTCAGGAAGATAAGTGACACGTAGCCTCGGCGCAGGAAACACGCTTACAGGGAGAGACAGGAGAAGGAGAAGGAGAAGAAGGAGAAGAAAGTAGAGGAGGTTCAGAAGAGGTGAAGCAGAAAGGAGGAGAAGGAAAATGAGAGAGAGGATGGACGGAGGGGTATTAGAGGAGACAGGAGGAAGAGAGGGAGGACAGAAGGATGGGAAGATGGAGCGAGGGCATGAGAGATAACAGAGGGAAATTATGGGATGGGAAGAGAGATAAAATAAAAGGAGGTGAAGGGAGAGACAGATGGAGCGAGGAACAGGAGAAAGGAAGAATCTGTGCAGAGGAGTGACAGAAAATAAAGGAAAAGAAAGATACGTGGATTAGATGTTAGATGCTTTAATCCCGAATCATTTATAAAGAGCCCTGGATTAAATAGATTTTTTTTTTTTACTTTTTTAAATTGAAAAAAATTGTTTTGAAGAAAAAACTAACTTTTTTTAATTCCAAAAATATTAAAGAAAAATAAAGTTGCCATAATTATTTAAAGAAATAATCAAAAAATTGGGTATAAAAATTTCAAAGAAAAAAAGCCAAAAAAGTTTTGAGAATAAAGGTTGCCTTTTTTAAAACTTTTTTAAATTGAAAAAAAGAGTTTTGAAAAAAATTAGGCCATGTTTTAATGCCAAAAATATTAAATGAAAAAAAAAATTAAAAAAAATGAAGTTGCCCTAATTTATTTCTTTAAAAGAAATCATCGAAAAATAGGTATAAAAAAATTGCAAAGAATATTTGAAAAAAAAGCCAGAGAGTTTTGAGAAAAAATGTTGCCATTTTAAAAAAAATTCACCAAAAACTTTTAAAGGAATAAAAAAATCACCAACATTATTTTTAAAGTAAACATGCAGGTTTGGAAGGCAAAGTTTCTTCAAAGTCCGCTCCTCCGTCCCCTCCTCCGTCCCCTCCAGAGTCCGCTCCTCCGTCCGCTCCACCGTCCCCTCCTCCGTCCCCTCCTGATGACTCAGTCAGCTTTCGATCATGTGACTGTGTGAACGCTGACGTGGTTCGGATGAAGCGTACAAATGTAACGTGTTCACGGTTTGCAGCGACGCACGGTGCCAACTTTTTTTCTGGTGACTGAGCCGATCAGCTCCGATGATCGTCACGGCGATTC
>NW_024622794.1:0-1480 GCF_008729295.1 Plectropomus leopardus
AGGTTGCTCTGAGGTTGCTCTGAGGTTTGAGTGTCGCTGCAAACATGAACACGTTGGTGACAAAATTAGACTACAAATGGATTATTGTCACCTTGAGGCAACCTTGGACAGCAGCTCTGGCAGTTTCTAAGGTAAATCACGTGGTTTTATCACCACCTGCGTTTTGTAATTATGACAGTGTCAGTGCCAGCGTTTCTGAACTAGCTCGGTTGTTGCATCATATTTCATATTTTATCTTTATATGTTCCCGCGGATCCTTAAAGTCTTAAAATGCATTGAATTCATTCATTTAAAAGTTAGTCATTAATTAGTATTAAATGATTTCTTCAAAAGTCCTAAAAATGCTCAGACATATGCAGTGGGATTTTATGAATCCTTGTTTTCTGACACTGCACTGTAAAATCTCAAAAAAATATTCATAATAATTGATATTATTAATGTATATTNATACAATTAAATGATGATATAACAAGAAAAAAATCAAACAAGACAAGTATATATTATTATACACATATATTTATACATTTTGTGGTTATTTTTATTTTTGATTTAAAAAGCCACTTGTTGTGTAGTCATCTCCCAGAGTCACATGATCATAAAAAAAATATTGATTTATTTGTATTATGATTTCACAATTTGCCTCAGCTGTGGACACTACATCTAAAAAAAATTGGTAACTACTCTGTCAGAATATTTTATCCACATTTATGGGGGGAAAAGGCCAGAAATAGAACTACATTTTTTATTTGTTACAAAATCAATACAGTCCGGTCTCCAGCTGACCGATATCCGCCTCCTGATTGGTTTAGCCTCGAACACGTGACTTGAGAGGAAGTGATTTCGCCAATCGTGTACCCTTGGACAGCTGTTAGACTTTCATATCAGTCATATCGTGCACTATTTGCCAGGTTTTTGTTTCAGTTTGCTGTCTCTGGCCTTTTTGTCTGTTTCCTGCTGCTGTGACGTGTTTACGTCGTCGCCGAGTTACGTTCACCTCCGTTTGTTTCAGCAGCGCGCGACTTGAGCTGCAGCACCTGGCTGAAGTTGCTCTGAGGTTGCTCTGAGGTTGCTCTGAGGTTTGAGTGTCGCTGCAAACATGAACACGTTGGTGACAAAATTAGACTACAAATGGATTATTGTCACCTTGAGGCAACCTTGGACAGCAGCTCTGGCAGTTTCTAAGGTAAATCACGTGGTTTTATCACCACCTGCGTTTTGTAATTATGACAGTGTCAGTGCCAGCGTTTCTGAACTAGCTCGGTTGTTGCATCATATTTCATATTTTATCTTTATATGTTCCCGCGGATCCTTAAAGTCTTAAAATGCATTGAATTCATTCATTTAAAAGTTAGTCATTAATTAGTATTAAATGATTTCTTCAAAAGTCCTAAAAATGCTCAGACATATGCAGTGGGATTTTATGAATCCTTGTTTTCTGACACTGCACTGTAAAATCTCAAAAAAATATTCATAATAATTG
>NW_024622795.1:0-1296 GCF_008729295.1 Plectropomus leopardus
GTATCCGAGGGCAGCTCCCGATGAAAGAAAAAACATGCAGATTTGAAACGGATTAAGGGGAGTGATACTTTACTCCCTCTTTTTATTCTGCACGCGCGCGCACACACACACACACACACACACACAAACACACACACATACACACAGCTAAGTACCTGTGACCTTAGCCCTAGATTGCTGTAGCAGATGGATGTTCAAACCAGTTTGACGATGACGCAGCACTTGTATTACATCATACCTACACAGCAAACACAGGGTGGAACATCCACTCCCACAACTAATAAGCAATAATAGTATCCTTAATTATATCACTTGGAGTACTACAGTATTTTCCTCTCAAAACGTACATATAATGTGTAGCACCACGCACATGTCAGTCATAACATTACATGCACAGAATTTAGCATCTTTGATGAGGAACTGCATCTAGGGAAATTAATTGTTGTCTTCTCGGGCATATAGCAAAATGAAATCCCAGGCTGAGATTTCAGACCGTAATCTGTGACGTCAGACAGAAAGAATTTATTGAACTAACAGAAAGTAGGAGGCTGACTTCACAGATTCCCACAGTGTTTTCTTGAGTTTCAAAGGTATTTCTCCTTAATTAAAATTCAAACTAGCTGTGGCTGACCAAAATATATCTCCATACGCAAGCAATAATTGCTCTCTCACACAACAAAATACCAGTCAGTGAGAGAATATTCTCCAATATCTGTATATAAAAGGTTTTAAAGACTGACTGACACTGTGTCTAGCTGGCTAACTAAAAAAAATATTACATTAAAAAGAGGCCCAATAATAGTCATTATGTCTTTATTTATATAGAAGTCTCAAACAACTTTGCTTTTACAGCATAGATTACAAAAAAAAAAAAAAACATAACATTGTCTCGGATTCATTATCAAACATTAATGACATTAAATTAAGGAAAACATTTCACATTACAATTAATGCTTATAATTCCAAAATTAATAATCAGTAAAATTCATAAATCAACCAACAAATTGTAACATTATTTAAAAATAAATTACAAAAAAACAAGCCCCCAAAAAACAAAAAAATAAATAAAATAAACCTAAAATAAAAAAATACAAAATGGATATAATACAATCCATTGTAGGCCAAAACTAGATTATCATCATGACCAAACAATAAACAAAAATATAGAAAATATAACACAAATTCAAAAATGTACGTTGTGAAATAATGGGATGAAATTATGAATTAATGTATTTGAATGTATTCACTGTTACTATGTGCATTTTCATCCTCTATTTTAATGGTGACTGAGACCTA
>NW_024622796.1:0-1018 GCF_008729295.1 Plectropomus leopardus
GCAAAATGTCCAAAAATGACACGTCCCAAAAACAGCTAAAAACAGTTTAAAACAGCATTAAATTACGCACTGAAACACGCCATAGCACAGAAAGTTACAAGAACGGTCCAAAACACCATGTTTTGGCATGTCGAAAAAATGAGCCAAAAAGCAAGGCTATAGTATGGCAAAATGTCCAAAAATGACACGTGCCAAAATCAGCTGAAAATAGTTTAAAACAGCATTAAATAGCTTGCTGAAACACGCCATAGCACAGAAAGTTACAAAAACGGCCCAAAACACCATGTTTTGGCATGTCGAAAAAATGACCCAAAAAGCAAGGCTATAGTATGTCAAAATGTCCGAAAATGGCACGTCCCAAATATAGCTCGAAACAGTTTTAAACAGCATTAAATAGCGTGCTGAAACACGCTACAGCACAGAAAGTTACAAAAACGGCCTAAAATCAGCTGAAAACAGGTTAAACCAGCATTAAATAGCGTGCTGAAACACGCCATAGCACAGAAAGTTACAAAAACGGCCCAAAACACCATAATTTGGCATGTCGAAAAAATGACCCAAAAAGCAAGGCTATAGTATGGCAAAATGTCCAAAAATGACACGTGCCAAAATCAGCTGGAAATACTTTTAAACAGCATTAAATAGCGTGCTGAAACACGCTATAGCACAGAAAGTTACAAGAACGGCCCAAAACACCATAATTTGGCATGTCGAAAAAATTGCCCAAAAAGCAAGGCTATAGTATGGCAAAATGTCCAAAAATGACATGTGCCAAAATCAGTTGAAAACACTTTTAAACAGCATTAAACAGCGTGCTGAAACACGCTATAGCACAGAAAGTTACAAGAACGGCCCAAAACACCATAATTTGGCATGTCGAAAAAATTGCCCAAAAAGCAAGGCTATAGTATGGCAAAATGTCCAAAAATGACACGTGCCAAAAACAGCTTAAAATACCCTAAAACAGCATTAAATAGCGTGCTGAAACACGCCATAGCACAGAAAGTTACAAGAACGG
>NW_024622797.1:0-3971 GCF_008729295.1 Plectropomus leopardus
CAATTCTACAATTTCATTTAGCAGACGCTTTTATCCAAAGCGACGTACAACACAAGCAAGCTTTTATCTACATGTTTTCAAAAGATTTCTCAGCAATTTGCTCAAGGTTTAAAAGCTTTAGTATTTGTGAATACTGTCTAAATGCAATACAAGAAATGCAATGTCAATCCAGGTTTCAAAGGGTTAAAGGAATTTTATTCATTAATCTATTATTTGTGGCACACTGCACTGAAAGACCTAGGTGTGGTCCAGATGGTGTGTGTGTGTGTGTGTGTGTGTGTTTGTTTGTTTGTTTGTTAGGACTGCTTTTCACTTTTAGACCTTGAGAGAGGATAGTTTGGAAAGTGTTGGCTGGTTAGCACTCGGTTTTAGGGTTTCTGGTTAGAGTCAGTTAGTTGAGGTTTAGTTCTGGAATGTGCAGTCGTGATCGGTAAAGTTGGAGTTAGGGGTCAGAAAGACACAGCCTGCCTCTCCTTGCTTGTTAACAAGTCAAACAGTCAGTTGGTTAGTTGGGTGGTGACAGGTTTGCAACAGCCTAAGCAGTCATTCCACTTCCTTCTCTGCATCCTTTAACTGTACAGATGATTGGCTTTCCTTAGATCCTGGAAGCTGTGTGTGTGTGTGTGTGTGTGTGTGTGTGTGTGTGTGTGTGTGTGTATATGTGTGTGTGTCTGTCTGTGTGTGTGTGTGTGTGTGTCAGAGAGAGAGAGAGAATGAGTGGCAGAAAGGGAGCACGCGAGAGAATAACAGATCAATAGTGAATGACTAATGAAGTGCAATCCTAAGCAGGAAGTCGTGAGTCAGTACAGAACATGAGGTACCTGAGTTTGTTAACTTGTGAAATTTGTAAATCTAATCAGAAAATGGCTCAAACTTGTTCCTTTAACCCTTTGAAACCTGAGAAAATTGGTTGGATTTCCTTCAAAAACACTGAAAAAAGGCAATAAGCAACTTAACGAAAAATGACCCATATATTAGCAAGATATAAGTGAACAGTTCTAAAAAAAAAAGTGAAAATTAATTAATTAATTAAGAAAAGTTAAAAAACAGGAAATAATTTACAAAACATGCTAATATGAAATAGATACAAGAAAAAATAATAAAACACAAAATACAGTATTTTTTTCTGCAACTTAATTTTAATGAATAATTATAATAACATTTTCCACATTGTTTTGTCCATTTGATTTTTTTGTTTATTTGTTTGTTTAATTTTCTGAAATTCAGTTTTTTTAAAGCTAATTTTCAGGCAAATTTCTTATCACCATTTAATCATTTCTTGCACTGTGCAGTATTTTTTTTAAGTGGCCAATTCCTTTTTTTTTTACAGAAATCAAAGCAATTTCTGAAGGTTTAAATGCTTTTGAACAGTGTATGAACACCACACAAGAAAAATGATGACAATCCATTTTTTAAAGGGTTAAACTGTGTTACAGAGAAACTAGAAAAATAAAAGGAAAGTGACAGGTGCTTCACAAAGAACACAAGAATAAAATTAGAGGGGAATTTTTCATTTGTTTTGCAGGCAAGTGAGAGAAATCAGGTCGATGAATGAATTATTATAAGAATGATGTGCCCATCACACTTCCTGAAAAGCGCAGTGACATCTTTTAAATGTTTTGCTTTGTTGACCAACGGATTAAGCCCTAAAAAATATTCACTGAACTATAAGACAGAGATGAGACAAATTGACAGAGACGAGAAGCTGGAACTGGGGACTTTTGGACATGGGTTATTAAAACTGTTGGTTATTTATCTGTTGATGAAGTGGTTGATTAATTTGGTAATTAATGTTTTTAATGTTTGCGTGTATTGAAGCACTGTATCTTCCTGTATTGCTGTCTTGCCTGGTTAAATAACGGTTTAACGATAAAAGAAAAATGTTTCAGATATTTAAGATTATTGTCATTATCATGTAATATATTATTTACTGAAAATAGTTTTTACTTATTGGTTCAGTTAAAAAATGGTGAAACATTCGTAGAATAGAAAAGCAGCAACTCCTCACATTTAAATAGTCGGAGCTGCACATTTTAGGCGTCTTTCCTTCTTAAAATGATGGGTTTCTTTGTAACAATTTAGTTTTCACTGAACAACTAATTTATTAATGACGTATTGTGTCAGCACTCAGAAAAACAGTTTTGGTTTACACTTGTTTTGGAGTTTTACCAGAAAAAAATCAAAAAAGATCAAAGAGTATATAGTCATTCAGTTTGATTAGGGATGCAGGTTGCGTTTCAACATGGACACACAAACACAAACACACACATACACACACACACACACACACACACACACACACACACACACACACACGAAAGATGTGGTTTGGGTTCTTCCACCACAAAATTTTGAGCATCAAACACTTAATTTCCTGCATTCTGGGGCATTTTCATGCACCAATTTCTGCCTCAGTTTGGTGATGTAAATAGGATAAATATCTTTAATGTAAAAAAAATAAAAAGTCCTCTGCTACTTTCATGTTTTTATTCAAAGTGGACAAAGTCACATGTTCTAAATACTGAGGTGTCCCCTGTGTCCTCCCAAAATCTACACTTTTGAGTTTGGAGATAGTTCAAATAGTGAGAAGTTTTCAATTTTTCCTCATTTTGAGTTGATATTTTTATATGCAGTACAATAAAGATATCCAGTGACAGATGGAAGAGTGAATACACTGCTGAAGAAATGTGATGTGTAAACCTCCACACCTACTTCCATGGAGTTTTGATCGTTCCGATTGTCCCGTTAGAGTCTGTGTTCTGTTGCCATCTGAGTGACAGAGCGGCTATAAAACTGTTATGCCACCAGGAAAAGCAGCTTGCTGTGGTGATGTCAGAGTTCTTTTATGCTCCACTCATCCATAAAAGCTCTATAAAAGAAAGATGTCTGAAAAAATATCAATAAAAGACTAAAAAATAAAAAACGGTGTGTTGTTATCTGCATGCTCACCAACACTCAGGACAGGTGTAAATCACAAGTCATGCATCATTTGTTTTGATGTAGTTTTATAAATGTGGGAGGCGCTGCAGCCAAGCGTTGTATTGTGTGTTTTGTTTAGTAGCAGCAGTTCCCAAATGTTTTCATGTTACATACACCGAAGCACTAATAAAATGAGTCTGATAAGATTTGGATGCATCCCTTAACTTTTTGAAACCTGAGCAAATTGGCTTGATTTCTTTCAAAAAGATGAAAATAAGAACAAGAAATGGCTCATAAATTAGCAAGAAATGTGTAGAAAGGTAAGAAAAATACTTAAAAATAATAAGAAAAAAGACCTAACAAACAGACATCCGAAAATGACCTTAAGAAAGTGTTAAAGAAAAAAAAGGATCTTTTTTAAATGTATTATTCTAAATACATCATTTTAAAAAACACCGTTTTCTGGACAGTTTCCCTCGTTTTTCAGTATTATGTAATAATCCCCCCCATATACTATTGAGATAATTTCCTTGTCAACTTGTAATCATTTTTTTCAATTTGCTGTACATTTCTTGCTAAGTTGATTTTTCCCATGTTTTTGAAAGAAATCAACCCAATGTTTTCAGGTGTCAGAGGTTTAAATGCTTGTAAAAGGCACCTGAATGCAGCACAAGAAAACTGATCTTGGTGTTTAAGGGTTAAGTGGCAAAATATGTTATGGATTGAACTATTTCCCCTCAAGAGCAAACTGGGAGAATCTCATCATTATGAAAAGGGGACTTCAGATGGAAATGCAACACCTGAAGATAACTGAAAGAGAATGTCGTTGGTGAATCAGTTACCCAGAATGCAAAGGGGAAAATCATTTGGGTAAAATGTGTCTGTATGCTATGCAGAACTACACTGAGTTTAAAAAAAAAAGGAAGTGTTGTTTGCAGTGAAAGGCAGAGGCACAGCTGAGTTCAGGTGGCCTCTCGGTGACTCATCGTGTTCAGCCCTGACGCAGAATCACACGGACACAAACACACTCACTCTGGGAAAAAGGATTTCTA
>NW_024622798.1:0-1372 GCF_008729295.1 Plectropomus leopardus
TCCTTAAGACATGTTTGAAGTCTAGATAGCTGATCAGTTTCATCTGGTTTCATAGATAGATACAGTCGCACATCATCCGCATAAAAATGGAAATTTACAGAGAGATTTCTAATTATGTTGCCCGTGGAAAGCACATATGAAGTGAAAAGGACGGGTCTGAAAAAGGATTGGTTCGTAATGATAATGATTGATAATGAATGATAATGATCATGTTCAATAATAATTATTAATAATGAAATTGATAATGATCATGTTTAATAAAGATAATTATTTATAATGATCAGGATTGATAATAATCACCTTTAATAATGATAATGATTGATAATGATAATAATTGATAATGATCACATCTAATAGTGATAATGATTGATAATGATCATGTCTAATATAGATAATGATTAATAATGATAATGTTTAATGAAGATAATATTTGAGTATAATAATGTTTAATAAAGATAATGATTAATAATTATCATGTTTAATAAAAATAATGATTGATAATCAAATTGATTGATGATTTAATATTTATGAAGTTTTATTTATTAAATTAATGAATTAGGTTAATGCACATTAATCAACATATCAGCGCATCAATGTAAATATGCCGGAATAGCTACATTTCATCAGTAATCCTAAAGCAGGTATCACAAAGAACATAAAAAAGACGACAGATGACCAGAAGACAAAAGACAGAAAACATCACACTTTACAGACAAATGGACACATTACAACTAATAGATCCACAGAAATGATCAAAAATGGTTAAGAAGCAGGATTTGCCATTAACCCCGCGGATATAGGCATCAAAGAAGGAGACATATACTGAACCAGTGTTTGAGTGTATTTTTAGAGGTTTTTAAAGGTTAATAGTTGTCACAGTCTCTGATATCTGCTGGTACTTTGTTCCGTGAACTTTGGTACTTTGAACCTTCTGACCAAATTCAGTTCTGCGCTTCGGTGTTTACAGTCTCCTCTGGTCTGAGCTCTGGTATTTATCCTGTTACTGTGGTTTTTCTGGATGAAATCATTTAATGGTTTAATGGCAAACCCATTTAAAACCTTAAACACAAGGCACAAATCCCTGAACATTAAGGAACTCAAAGTTTAAAATACTTCACTTACTAATGAAATTACAGAAATGGAAATCAAAAGGATCTGTCCGGGATTTTGACTGTCTTCTTAACGAGATACTTGATGGGTTTAAATTGTGATAATGATTGATAATGATCATGTTTAATAATAATAATGACTGATAGTGATCATGCTTAATAATAATGATTTATAGTGATCATGTTTAACAGTGATAATGATTGATAATGATCATGTTTAATAGTGATAATGATTGATAATGATCATGTTTCATAGTGATAAT
>NW_024622799.1:0-1427 GCF_008729295.1 Plectropomus leopardus
TTTCAAACCTGCATCACTTTTCGTGTGCTTCTTTCTGACACATTTCCTAAGTAACTTATTTAAAAAGTGGTGCGATTTCTTGCAAAAACATGGACAAATAGGCAATAGCGAGAAATGCTGCACACATTGCAGGAAAATTTGGTTGTTTAGAAAGTTATTTTTAAAAAGACACAAAACAACTAAAATAATATCATATTTACTCATTTAAAATTATTTTACAGATTTTTTTTTAAAATCATTTTATCGTTCAGTTTTTTCCATGTAATTTCTTTGTTTTTTACTCTATTTTTTTCTTCTTTTTTTTTTTACTTGTACTTTTACTAATTTTTGGGTGATCTCTTTTTTATTGCTCATTGCCTTCTTCCCATGTTTTTCAAAAATATCAAGCTGATTTGCTCAGGTTTCAAAGGGATTGAAATACTGAGGCAGCCAGTGGCTCAGTTGGTAGAGTGGGTGTTTCATGTACAGAGGGTACGTCCTTGCTGCAGCAGCCGGGGGTTCGATTCCAGCCTCGGCCCTTTGCTTCATGTGTTCCCCTCTCTCTCTCTGTTTCATTCTTAAGCTGTCCTGTCTATAAAGGCAAAAAATAAAATAAAATTCTTTTAAAAAAAGACATTTCAGAGCGACTCAAAGTAGAATATTTGTATTTTAAAAAAAAAAAAAAAAGAAGGAAAAAATAAAGTCACACCTCAGCCACGCCCTCCTCTGATAAAGAACAGGCCGTTTTAAAATGTGTGTGAACAACAATAATAAATAAGTAATGCAGTGTGATTCAAGATGAAATAAAACTGACAGGAGTTTTATTTGTTTCTATAAAGAGGTGCAGCAACATTTTTGCTTGTTTGTTTGTAGGCATTTTGGTCAGATTCAAAGTTTTATGTCCAGAAAGTTTTTATAATCAGTTACAGAGTAGAGCAGCAGTAGAGTAATGGTGTATTGGTGTCACGTTTGATGAAAGTCAAAGTTGGGTTGGTTTTTTTAAAAAAAAAATTTTAATGCTGTTTTCTGAAAAATTGTCATCCGGTATTTTTATTGCATTTATGTATATTTTTGAAAAATATGCTTGCTGCATACATTCACCTGCCAATATAATATATCCAGAAACCAAAAAGTATATTTTAATAATTGCCCTGCAAAAGATAAAAAAGAAAACTGGTCAGATGTGTTGGTGACCCGGTCTTGACCACAGAGAGGAAATTTCACTTCTCTAATATGAAGGGATGTGAAGTGGGGACATGTTTCCTTTTATTTCAGCCACTTCCTGCATTTTGCCCATTAATCTGCAGAGAATAAGACTTTTACTCTTTTTTGTTTTTCTTCAAAGGGCAAGAATTAATCTTCAACCTCATCATATCTTCATAAATCCTGAACACCTTTACAAACACTTGTTTACCTGAATATGTGTATAAATAATAAATGTTTTATGA
>NW_024622800.1:0-2942 GCF_008729295.1 Plectropomus leopardus
ATGAAGATCGGTAGTGGTTAACCCTGTTTTTAGCCACTATAATAAAGGACTTTTTAATGTGATTTCTCCTTGTTTTTCATGTTTTCACATTTTTGGAGTTCCTGGATTTCCCTCCTGTTTATCCTGTTGGTTCCTGTTTTCCTGAGTTTTGGACCTACGTTTGATTACAGCCTCCAGATCCACATCATCACACACATCACAATAGACCCTCAGTGATGATTATATTTGAGTGGATCTTTGGTCCAACTCCAGCCCTCAGTTTGTTTTTGATCGAGCGTCTGTAAAACTGTATGTTAAACACACGCACACACACACACACACACACACACACACACACACACACACACGTGGACAATTCACAAACGCAAATACTAATACACACATATTGCTTTGACATTATTTTCTTATTGTCTGTGACACTGAGTTATACTCTCACATCTCTCTCTCTCTCTCTCTCACACACACACACACACACACACACACACACACACACACGCTCTGAGAATTACAACTCCATCTTCTCATGTCTCCCTGGTGACAAAATTCTTCTCTTGTTGAGCCCCTTCAGCTGAACTAATCTGCTTTGCTTTCCTTTGACCTTTATGTCTGCCAAACGCTCTGTGTACTCACACTGGCACGGCTCTTTGACGATGTGACACGTTACTTCTCTTTTAGCCGGGCACGTAACGTCTCAGCGCCGCCGCTTATCAGCCGGCGAGCGGCGGCTGACAGATTGGTTACTATGTAAGTCCATGAACTTTGCAGAGGAGAGATGGAAAGCTATTTCGAGGCAGGTAAGAGAGAGATGATTCAGTCCCGCTGAAAAGGTGACTCGGGGGACGGGCATGCACGATATGCCTTATACCTTCATGCCTTAATGACTGTAACCTGGAGCTCTGCAGCACGAAACATCACCAGCAGGGCTAATTATAGAGAGCTCGCATACCGTGGGAGGAAAAACACATAAAGCATACCTCGCAGCGGTAACACTGCACGTGGAAGTCACGGTCCAGGGCCACAATACGGACGGTCTCCTCCTGGCCCGGTGCTGGCATTATCGGCTCAGAGCACACACAGCAGCGTGGGGCGAACTTCCTGTGAACGAGAGCAGCCGAAATGAGCTCAGAAAAACACAAAAATATTACCACATAATGTGAGCTCTAGTGACACCGCTTTAAACCAGTTTAGTGAACCACCCTTGTTCACTACTTTGCAAGTACTAACAATTATTTTCATAATCAGTTAATTTGCCTGATACCTTCTCACTCTGTTAACCCTTTAAGACCTGAGCAAATTGGCTTGATGTCTTTCAAAAATAAAAGGCAATGAGCAAACTTTTTGCAAAAATTTGCAAAAAATGTAAAAAAAAAGTACAAGAAAATTACCTGAAAATTAGAAAAAAATAGAGTAAAAGACAAAAAACACACAAACAAAACAAACAATAGGTGAGAGGAAATATATGTATTTTTATTTTGTGGTGAACTGCTCTTTAAGATCTACTTGTTATCTCATAGTATTTCTAATGGTTACGACCTGTTTAACCAAAAGGTTTTTTTTCTTTGTTTTATTAGAATAGTTGTTAGAGATCTAAACATGTGAAATTATCCAATAACCCACGACAAAAAATAGGTATTTAATTTGAAAAAAAAACTGCCAAAAATGTGTTTTCAGAAAGAAGTTTTGGGAACTCCTTGACTAATCTATCTATTGACAAATTGTTTCAGTTTGTCACACAAAATTAAAAACAGGATGTATTGGAAGAAGATATAATAACAATAGTGCTTGCATATTATGTGAAATCTGATTTAACAAAGTTAAAGATGCAGCTTGTTCATTTTTGTGACTTTGGTCAAGGATGATGTTATGTTTTTAGTTCACTTTTGTTTTTTTAGCAGGATTACAGAAGAATTACTCGCCTGATTTCCATGACACTTGGTAGAACAGTGCAGCATGGGCAAAAGATGAACCAATTAAATTTTGGGGCAAATCCAAATTGCCTGGTGGATATAGGAATTATTTTTTGTTAACAGTGCGAGATGCTGTGCTCTCTAGTTTTTCCTCATTCAACCATGGAGGAGGCACTAAAAGCTGAATTTGCCCTTTTCTGAAATATTTCAAATATTTGAGGAAAAGCTCATCATGCCGTGGAAGGACGAAATTTCACAGAAACAAGCTTTCCAGGCAGTTACTCTGGAAACGCCTTCAGCAGGAGGAGCCCTATCGAACAAAAGGATCACTGAGGAAATGAAAAGCAGGCTGAGATTTCAGGTCGTGTCAGGTGACTGAAGGTCGGCGGACACTTCTAGTTCTGATGCAGTCTGAACGCCTGGGAATCAGGAAGTGAAGGGGATGTGCGGTTTTGGGGAAATACGGCTGTACGCTGTTAGCCAGAGAAAAAAACAAAAAGAGCTGAGGCTCGGGCGTGACTGTTCCTCGACACAAAGGGCCGCGCTGCTGAGGTCACACTTGTCATGTGGAATTAAACAACGGCCCACTGCAGCTACTCTGCTGTGCACTCACACCAAGAGCCAGCTGTTTACTTCTGTTTCCCTTCTGGTCACTGAGTAAAGGAGCATTTCTGGTAAGGTGGCGGTTATGCAATCGCTGGAGTGTGACACAATGACAGGAATTTACTATTAAATTCATTTCCACAGCTGCATCTTATAAGGTCACTGGACTTGTGACATTGCCCGCAATATTTCCCAAAAGGGAAGCACCACACTGATAAGGCTGAAATACACTGTTGCTCAATTTATTAGGTCAGGAAAATATTTTAACTCTTTGAAACCTGGACTGACACCTTTCTCCCTTTGAAGACTAAGTTAGATTTCTTTCAAAAATACAGAGAAGAAAGGAAATGACTAACTTCAACAAAAATGCAACAAAAAAAATAGAAATGTCCAGAAAACTGTATTTCTAATTATAATAATGTTATATATAAA
>NW_024622801.1:0-2418 GCF_008729295.1 Plectropomus leopardus
GAGGCACTCACTGTGCGTCACTAATACCTGTCCCCACAAAACAAGGGCAGGTAGGAACCAATTCACTCACACAAGGGAATACAATAACTACTTTAAAAAAAAAGGAAGCGTACAGGGACATATAAATGAAACAATATACTAAGTACTATAAATGACAATAAAATAATAATTAACAAGTAACTCAATGATACTGTAAAAATATTATTACTTAAATATATTAGTAATATATGTACTGTATTGCTTAATTAAAAAAAACACAAAATTACACAATAACTTAAGTAAGTGGAACAAATGTGATGTAACAAATCACAGTAGTCAATACTCAAACAATGCAGTAACTAGAATACTCTTATTCTTACTATAAGCTGTAGCCAACTCAGAAACTGAGCAACACATTAAACACTTCCTGCAAGAAAATTGTTAGTGCAGGCAGAAACTCCTTGAACTGAAATCTACTCAAATAACAGTCAAGTATACATAACCAGTGTATTACAAAATCACAGTGCCCAACAACAATAAACACAACATGTAAGGGCCTGGCTCAGTTCAACCAAATCACTTTAAGTGACAAAGTCTCTGTACTTCAGTGGTCGCCTAACCTGGCGTCCACAACGGGATGTGACGAGCAGGGGCTCCTGAAGAGGTGGGCCAAGTCCATCTGCATGGCCAGGAGGGAAGGAAGGGGGAGAGGGGGGAGGACTAGGGGAATGAGGAGAAGGTGGAGCACAGTTCTGAGGAGCAGTTCTGACAGGGGCAGATAGGGGCTCCCTCCTAGCTTGGGCAGGCACATGTGGGGGAGTAGGAGGGCGAAAAGGCAGGGCCCCTGACAAGGCAGTGAGAGGAGGGGGGGCCAATGTCAGTGACGTGCCCAAATCAGCTGGCACAGAGGGTGGCCGGCCGCTGACAGGGGCAGCTGGCAAGGTCCCTTTGTAGGCTTTCAGTCTGTTATGATGAACAATCCATGTCCGTGAGCGCGCATTCCTAGGATCTGTGATCTCATAGGTTACGCTGGCGTGTCCGTCTCTGCTCATCCTTTTCCGGATCACAAATGGGCCCTTCCATCTGGGAGCAAGTTTATTCATTCTGTGTGCTGGGTCGTCCAGGAGAACAAGGTCTCCCAGCTGGTGAGGGTGAAACACAACTTTCTTGTCGTATTGAGTCTTTTGATGCTGTTTGGTTGCAGCAGAGGTTTGGGCTGCGTTCCTGAAAGCATGTGACAAACGTGTGGTGAAGTCCTGTGCATAAGCTGCTGGTGTACCTGGTGTGGATGAGGTCACAGCAGGACTACAGTTCAACATGACATCCAGTGGCAGATTGGGTTCCCTTCCATGTACAAGGAAGAAAGGGGAAAATCCAGTACTTGAATGAACACTGGAATTGTAGGCAAGCTCACACTGT
The DNA here is from genome assembly GCF_008729295.1 of Plectropomus leopardus. Lineage (NCBI taxonomy): Eukaryota > Metazoa > Chordata > Actinopteri > Perciformes > Serranidae > Plectropomus > Plectropomus leopardus. The sequence goes on from NW_024622801.1 coordinate 1,399, forward strand.
GGTAGATACTGGTCCCATTCACCACCACTTTGTGAGATGTACTTAGCAAGTTGATCTTTCAGTGTCCTGTTTAGTCTCTCCACCATACCGTCTGACTGGGCATGGTATGGTGATGTGCATGTTTTGTTGATTCTAAGCAGGCTGCAAAGATGCTTGATGAGGTCTGACTCAAAATGGCGGCCTTGATCAGTATGAATGGACTCTGGCAAGCCATGTTGTCTGATATAGTCCTCAAAAATGCATTTTGCCACTGTAGTAGCACGCTGGTCTTTCAGGGGGAACAGATTAACATAGCGTGTGAAATAGTCCATTACTACTAGAACATACCTGTTCCCTTGCATAGTGATAGGTAGCTCAGTGATGTCTGCAGCAATTTTCTGAAATGGCCTGTCTGCGTGGATTGACTGTAATGGGGCTCTTTCGTGTGGGATTGGGGAAGCCCGTGTTTGACATGGCAGGCACTCGGCACAAAACTTGTGAATGTCACGGGTCATATATGGCCAATAACAGATGCGTCTGGCCCTTTGCAGTGTGCGCTCTGCACTTAGGTGACCACTGAACTGATTCCCATACAAACCTGACAAAGCCGTGGGAATGAGAGCTGCAGGTAAAACAACATGAAAGTTTGCAGGTGTGTGATAGCTCTGATTGACTTTCCTGCAGAGGATTCCATGTCGAATGATCAATTTGGGGTACTCATGCCAGAGTTTCCTCAGTGTGGGGGAGGAATGTTTGAGGTGGCCTATTGGTGGTCTTTTAGCAGTGTTCTCTAGCCATTCAATGACTGTGCCGAGACATTCATCCTCCTTTTGCTGTTCCTGCAACTTTTCAAAGTCAACTGACAGTGTGTGGCTGATGTCAGGCATACCTGAGGATGTGTTGTCATGCCTGTCAGTGGAGGTGATGGAGGAGATAACACACTGAACAGCTTTGTTGTGGGTCTCAGAATTGGGACGCCTGGACATGGCATCCGCATTGGCATGTTGTTTACCTTCTCTGTGCAGTAGATTGTAGTCATAC
>NW_024622802.1:0-1000 GCF_008729295.1 Plectropomus leopardus
GAGGGAACGCCACGGGAGAATATAAGGAGGGAACGCCACGGGAGAATATAAGGAGGGAACGCCACGGGAGACTGAAACGTCTGCTGGCTTGTGAAAGTGCGTCAGGGGTAACCCTCCTTTTTTAAGGCGGATTAATGATGTAAATCAGCTGATTTCCAGCCCTGAAGTTGTGAACTGTCAGCTGACTGAAGCGATGATGTCATCAGTTACCTGTAAACACCTCAGCCTGCAGGAGGCGGGAGGTTATTAGCCTAGCTTAGCATCAGGAACGGACACTTGTGATTTTTTGCTGATCTCTGACACAGTCTTTGAGTTTGTTCAGTGGATGCATCACTACCTGATTAAATGTGGGATAAAAACTCTCATTTTTTGATTTTCATAGACTTTTTAAGTCGCAAACATTATTTTGATGAGTTGTGTTGACATAAAAGTGTTGATAATTACATCCACTTAATACTGTGTGTAATTTAACCCTTTAAACACCGAGCAAACTGGCTTGATTTGTTTCAAAAAATATGGGAAGAAGTTATTAATTACAAGAAAAATACCTGATATTTAACACAAAAAAAGTAAAAATCAACAAACAAAAAGTGAAAAACAACAACAAAACCTAAAACCAAATATAAAAGTAAATATATCGATAAAACTGTTCATAATAGCAATGATAAAATTTATGAATAGAGCTGCAGAATATAGTAGAAGTTGTATCTGCTGTGCAGAGGACGCGCTGATGTTGGCGTAAACAGGCGGGGACTGAAAGGACGGTCGTCTGAACGTTAAACGCTCCAAAAACTCGCCGACAAACATCAACACCAACAGAAATATAGAAATGTGGCGAATGAGGCCTCATCCTACCTCAAACATGTACTTGAGTAAAAGTACCTAGTTACATTTCAGCAGTTCAGACAGGAAATACAGAAGCTTTAGAGTATTCAGCTGGTGGAACATTAAACAAACAAACAAACAAACAAACAAACAAACAAACAAACAAACAAACAAA
>NW_024622803.1:0-2100 GCF_008729295.1 Plectropomus leopardus
GGTCTGTGGAGAGAAGAGGAGGAGACGTGAGGAGTGGATGTGGGTCGAAGAGCGTGTATGTCTGGTTTCTATGATTTTGTTCAACAGGACATGCAGAAGAGAAAAGACAACTCCTAAAAAGGGATTGTCCTTGAAGTTGACCAATCCAGAGACGATGCCACGCTGAAAGGGGAGCCAGATAACGAGGGGAACCAACCAGAAGATGACTCTACCTTCATTCACATGTCCTCATTGTAAATAGTATAAAAGACTGGATCAGGGACAGACAGGCTGTCAGAAAGCAGGCTGATGAGAGGCGTTTCTGATCCAGAGCTCTGTATCTGCTCACTGCTTTATTGAAAAGATTCACTAAAAGGTTTGAATTCAAAATTCTGATTTCTGTGTGGACATTCACTGATTTACTGTTTATTGAGTTGAAATTCTGAACATAGCTCTCACCCTCTCAGGGTGAGAGCTATGTTATGCTACATTATATTATATTCACATATATACACATATTTTTGTTACAATGATGAACCATAATATGCATTATGTTTTACTACGTTACTGAATTTCACCTTATATCACATTATCTTATATTCTATTTGCTGACAGATTTTGTAAAAATATCTTCTTGCAGTTTCTACACTATTATCACTTTTACTAAAGCACCACCGTTGTAAAAAGAAAAATTAAGCGTTTTTCTCACAGAGCTTCTTTGACTGGTGAGGACTTACAGCAGCGTCGTTTCTGCTTTGTGATGAAAGAGACAGACAGGAAATGTGGAGCATCAAGTTCTCAGTGACGTGAACAGTTTTTATGAGGCTGTGATGAGCTGCGGTCAGAGGGAGCGGCCTCTGAAGGTGGATTTTACCGCTTCATCATGACAGAAACAAAGAGTCTTAACGTGGAACCAGAATATCCACAGAGGACCCGGCGTGAGTTTACATGATCAGAGAGGATTAACTGTCTCGTGGCAGCAAATCAGGAAGCACCAAACTGGGAATAGCATCACAATCCCATCAGCCACGCGGAGGCCCTGACGCTTATTTCAGGGCTACGTGTTTGTGTTTACACACACATCTGTGGACGCGGCTGCTTTTGTCTCTCAGGATCAGAGAATCTGCCAATGATTTTTTCTGATTCACTGTCCAATCACAAATAAGGGAAGATTTTTTTCTTCTTCTCCATTTAAATTTCTACAGTCAGCAGCTCAGTGAGGCTGTAACACAGAAATGATTACTGTTAGAAATATCCTTCCTTTGCCTTTGAGCAAGAAACTAACCTCATTTAAGATCGTGATTCAGCATCATGAAGGAGGGCTCGAAAGACAAAGATTTAAAAAAAAACATAAATAATAAAAAGAAAAAAAGGCCCGATTTCTGTCATAAACATCGGACAAAGGTACAACAAAAACAAAAACAAAAAAGTATAGAAATAAAAAAAAGGAAAATTAATAAAATACCCCCCCTCCCCCACAAAAAAAAACTATCAGAGAAAACAAAAACAATGAGAAAGTAAAAAAAAAAATCAAAAAAAAAAAAATCCACAACTTATCAAAGGCAAAGGGTTAGGGTTAGGTGACCTGGAAAAAGTGCTTTAAAAATTATAATATTTTTTTAATTACTTAAAAAAATAATAATAAAATTATGAAAATTATATATACCATTTCTGGACATTTTGGCCCTCACTTTTTAATAAATATTTTTGGAAAAATCTAAAACTTTCTGGCAATACGCAGGACATTTCACTCGCTCACGTTCCAATGGTTAAAACATTTTAAGACATCTAAACGCAGTACCGGAAAAAGTGTCGTGGCAGGTTTCAGAGGGTTAAAAATATTTCCCAAGCATCAACCTTTGATTGCCAGAACTGGAAACACAGTCGCCATTTTTAGTCACCTTATATGCTGAGTAATTAAGATATTAGTGTGCAGTTATTCTTCAGCTTAAGAGTGAAAATGTAAAATAAAAGAATGTTAAAAAGCTTCATTACAGTAACTGGAGAGAGTAATAGTTTGTGTTTTATCTGACAGTTTACAGAATCTGACCGTCAGGGACTGTTTGCGTAAAAGAAACATATTTTACGCACTTTTCATTTGTTTTTTTCTTCTTTTAAAAT